>NC_068938.1:87884281-87915266 GCF_016801865.2 Culex pipiens pallens
ATAACAATTAATAATACAAAAATGAAAATAAAAATTTATATTTCATTTCTGCTAAGGATGCTTTAAGGTAGATTTTGGGATCCACATTTTTTGGGCTTCTCTCAATTATAGTTATTGGAACGTACGACAAGTAAACAGCGAATGTTCTAAACTATTTTGAATTTTTCAAATGTTTTTCTGATTGATTTATAACATTTAGCTTCGCTTTTTATAAGCATAAAATTTCCCGGGACTCTCGACCAAATTTCCCGGGAATCGAGAGGTCCAAAAATGGTCGATTTCCCGGGAATTTTTTCCCGGGATTTCCCGCTCGTCACCCTCTACTTGTGACAACCGCCATACAAATCGCCATCAAAATATTGGTGGCACACTTGTAACAACCGCCATACAAATCGCCATCAAAATATTGGTGGCACACTTGTGACAACCGCCATACAAATCGCCATCAAAATATTGGTGGCACACTTGTGACAACCGCCATACAAATCGCCATCAAAATATTGGTGGCACTCTTGTGACAACCGCCATACAAAACACCATCAAAATATTGGTAGCACATTTGTGACAACCGCCATACAAATCGCCATCAAAATATTGGTGGCACATTTGTGACAACCGCCATACAAATCGCCATCAAAATATTGGTGGCACACTTGTGACAACCGCCATACAAATCGCCATCAAAATATTGGTGGCACACTTGTAACAACCGCCATACAAATCGCCATCAAAATATTGGTGGCACACTTGTGACAACCGCCATACAAATCGCCATCAAAATATTGGTGGCACACTTGTAACAACCGCCATACAAATCGCCATCAAAATATTGGTAGCACATTTGTGACAACCGCCATACAAATCGCCATCAAAATATTGGTGGCACACTTGTGACAACCGCCATACAAATCGCCATCAAAATATTGGTGGCACACTTGTAACAACCGCCATACAAATCGCCATCAAAATATTGGTGGCACACTTGTAACAACCGCCATACAAATCGCCATCAAAATATTGGTGGCACACTTGTGACAACCGCCATCAAAATATTGGTGGCACACTTGTGACAACCGCCATACAAATCGCCATCAAAATATTGGTGGCACACTTGTGACAACCGCCATACAAATCGCCATCAAAATATTGGTGGCACTCTTGTGACAACCGCCATACAAAACACCATCAAAATATTGGTAGCACATTTGTGACAACCGCCATACAAATCGCCATCAAAATATTGGTGGCACATTTGTGACAACCGCCATACAAATCGCCATCAAAATATTGGTGGCACACTTGTGACAACCGCCATACAAATCGCCATCAAAATATTGGTGGCACACTTGTGACAACCGCCATACAAATCGCCATCAAAATATTGGTGGCACACTTGTAACAACCGCCATACAAATCGCCATCAAAATATTGGTGGCACACTTGTAACAACCGCCATACAAATCGCCATCAAAATATTGGTGGCACACTTGTGACAACCGCCATACAAATCGCCATCAAAATATTGGTGGCACACTTGTGACAACCGCCATACAAATCGCCATCAAAATATTGGTGGCACTCTTGTGACAACCGCCATACAAAACACCATCAAAATATTGGTAGCACATTTGTGACAACCGCCATACAAATCGCCATCAAAATATTGGTGGCACACTTGTGACAACCGCCATACAAATCGCCATCAAAATATTGGTGGCACACTTGTAACAACCGCCATACAAATCGCCATCAAAATATTGGTGGCACACTTGTAACAACCGCCATACAAATCGCCATCAAAATATTGGTGGCACACTTGTGACAACCGCCATACAAATCGCCATCAAAATATTGGTGGCACACTTGTGACAACCGCCATACAAATCGCCATCAAAATATTGGTGGCACTCTTGTGACAACCGCCATACAAAACACCATCAAAATATTGGTAGCACATTTGTGACAACCGCCATACAAATCGCCATCAAAATATTGGTGGCACACTTGTGACAACCGCCATACAAATCGCCATCAAAATATTGGTGGCACACTTGTGACAACCGCCATACAAATCGCCATCAAAATATTGGTGGCACACTTGTAACAACCGCCATACAAATCGCCATCAAAATATTGGTGGCACACTTGTGACAACCGCCATACAAATCGCCATCAAAATATTGGTGGCACACTTGTGACAACCGCCATACAAATCGCCATCAAAATATTGGTGGCACATTTGTGACAACCGCCATACAAATCGCCATCAAAATATTGGTGGCACACTTGTGACAACCGCCATACAAATCGCCATCAAAATATTGGTGGCACACTTGTGACAACCGCCATACAAATCGCCATCAAAATATTGGTGGCACACTTGTGACAACCGCCATACAAATCGCCATCAAAATATTGGTGGCACACTTGTGACAACCGCCATACAAATCGCCATCAAAATATTGGTGGCACACTTGTGACAACCGCCATACAAAACTCCATCAAAATATTGGTGGCACACTTGTGACAACCGCCATACAAATCGCTATACACATTCAACGAGCCCTTTAATTAATTCTTAGGAACACACTTGTAACACGTAGTACATTTTCAATTCGAAAATTTTGTGCTATCTTGTTACACGTTGATCTGCCATAAATCATAAAAGGTTCGTGTCTAGAATGAAACAATTTTCCATCCGGGGTTATTGTCTGTGCTTTTCGGATATGGGGGAAAACCTTTTATTTTCAGGGGTTTTCTTGATTTTTCCAACTTTGTTTTGATTGTATTTGTTTAAAGCGTGTTAATGGTTTGATTTTTTGTATTTTTCAATAGTTTTTGTATTAATTTAGTTGATTAAAATTGCTTATGGAGCCATTTTACCAGCAATCACGAAAATAGCTGCAAAATCCAAGAAAATCGGGAAAATTTTAAACTTTTATTCCAAATAATAAAAAATTAAATAGTTTCTGATGAATGACAACATTGGATTTAAAAATAATATTGTTTAAGTTCATAAAAACATCAATTTAATGTTAACTTAGTTTGTATGGGAATTTTGGGCACACTTGTGACACGTAGTACATTTTTTACTTTCAGGGCACACTTGTGACACGTGCTTTTCTGATTTTTGTATACTTTCTGTACTATATCTTTTAGTAGGTGTTACTAAATGAGTTCATACTTGGAGCGTTTGTTGAGTGATAGTGTACGGACCGATCGCTTCATTCAGAATGATTCTATCAGTAACTGATGTGAAAATATTCAACTTTAAACTTTAAAAATCGATTTACTCGAAAAGTACTAAATGGCGTTTGTCACAAGATAGCACAGAAGTGACGATTTGATAGCGTTGTTAGATTTTCAATCTACCCGGGCAGACGGCAATAACAAAATTCATGTCATTTCAATAACAGATTTTGTTTAAATAACAGAAACTGTTATTGAATATTCTTTTAAATAAATTTTGGACGACAAAATAATATCATTTTTATTTTATTTTAACGAACAATGTTATTGGGATGATATTCAATTGGAAATGTGGAATAAGATAATAATAACAGTTTAAGTTATGTTTTTCCATTTAATTCCATAATAACAGGAACTTTTATTGGTTTGATTTTCCATTGGGAATGTGGAATAAGACGATAATAACAGTCTAAGTTATGTTTTTCATCTCTTTACTCGAGCATCATGAAATAATGATTTTGAGTTAATTTCGATTTTTTCCGGACTTAGCAAAATTTCCACTCAGTGACAGAATTTTTCCGGCACTCAGAATAATTTTCATAGCCTCACATCTTGAGCATATATTTTGAAGTTTCATGTTGTTTGTGCAGGACTTTGATAAATTTTCGATTTTTTCACGATGAAATTAAAAGCAATATTTAGAGAAAAAAAAAACTCGCATTGGCCCATTTGCATTGTTTTGCTTGAGTTGATTATTTTCATGTACCGTCATCCCACATATTCGGAACACCCACACATTTGGAACACTTTTGGGATAATTTGTCAATAGCATGCCAAATGCAGCTTTTTTGTCGACCCTTCTATTTTTAGGACCTTTATTTGGACATTCTCTTGCTATATCACTAGTAAAATTAATACTTTTTGAGCAAAAAACCTCGTTTCAAGACTATTTTATCCAAAGCAGCAAAACACTGCCTCCAAATTGCCTGTTCCATAATTGTGGGTTGTAATTGTGCCTACCACAATTGTGGAACACAACACAATTTAACTAATATTTTCACAAAAAAAGTTATCAGACCATGTATTAAATATAACTGAGCTTGAGTTTAATTGATATGATTTTTTGAAAATAAAAACTGGGTTTTCCAACGCGCCGCGCGCAAAAACGGGAAGGTGACGGAAAACTTTAAAACAACTTTTGGCACCCAAACATGTTAGGTCATCGCTGAAATTTCAAAGCTACCGCAGTTTTAGTGAAAAAAGTATTTTTTCCCATTTTCTAGGGAGCGGCCGTGGCTGACTGGTTACGGTGTTCGCTTTGTAAGCGAATGGTTCTGGGTTCGATTCCCATCTGCTCCCAACGAGAAAGTTAAGAACACATAAATTTGAAATGATGAATATGAACGAAAAATCAAAGTCGCTCGAGGCGGGGTTCGATCCCCCGTCCTTTGGATTGGTAAGCAAAAATGCTAACCACTAGGCCATGACGACTTGGTGAGCTTGGACTGGAATTAGGAATACTGTTACAGAGAGCGGGTTGTGGCGCTATAACCACGGCAAATGGTGTCCAGGGCATTCGTGGAAATACAATGTCCCATCCCAGAGGGTCCCGGAGTACCAAACCTTCTTAGCATGGTGCTCCCAACGAATACAACCAAATCTCGGAGCGTATGGTGGTGTGTCCCCACGCTTCTTCCTCCCCTGTCGATTCAGAATTGTGTTGTTGTTCGAACATTCTGTGCTCAAACTCAACCCAATTACGAGTCATCTCTGCGATACGGCTTTACGCAGTAGGCCTGGCCGCTTTAACGCTTGTGATGTTTCAATGCATTCTAATGCAATGGCGCACTACAAATGTTAATAAATGACAAGAAGAGTGCTAGGCGTCATCTAAACCTAAGGCACTCTCCAGGATCCCTTCGAAAGATTGGCTGCGCTAGGGTCTGATTAGATTAGATTAGATTAGAAAAGTATTTTTTCCCATTTCCGTCATTTTCTCATTTTTGCGCGCACCGCGTCGAAAAACCCAGTTTTTATTTTGAAAAAATCGTATCTCGGAATATTGAAAACATAACTTCACAATTTTTTGAGATGTTATGTAAAATTTTCCGAGGAATCTGATAAAAATATTTTCAGACATAGGCTCTTTGGTCCCGAGACCTTCAAAAGTCTTTTAAGTTTTCATTTGACCTTTTCATATGTTAGGCTAGATTTTTGAAACTTCTTACTATTTTCACTTAAAGTTTATCTAATACCTTTTCGTTTGCGATCAAGATAGCTAAAATCGATTGAAATGGTGCGGAGTTATGATGTTTTGAAAAATGTGGTTTTTGCTAAAATCGACGAAAAAGGCCATTTTTCGGACCACCCTAACACGGCGTTGGTCATCCTAATGGCCAAACAAAAAAATACGGGTCTAATTATTATGACCAAGGAACCCCCCAAAAAATTTTGAGCCCAATTGGAGAGCTTTTTTTAATCATGCTGTTTTCGTAGGGAATTGCTGTATAGCTCGATGCTTGTGTGTAAGCTTAGTCTCTAATATCAGTGGGTTTTCTTTCATTTTTATTCCTTTAGCACAGAACGACACCATTTTCACTCCAAAATATATATTCTAAGATTTTTCTTAATCTTATTTTAACATTTTCACTATGCTTCTAAGATATGCCCCGTGGCATTTTGGTTGAATCTGTGCATCGTAGCACTTACACCGAAATAATCAACTCCAACTCCCAACTGCAACTCTCTCCTAATTTCAACTCCCTCCTAATTTCAACTACCTCCTAATTCCAACTACCAATTTCAACTCTCTCCTAATTTCAACTACCCTGATTCTAAATCTAACTTAGGCTTTTATACTCCGAAGCGTTTTTAGTCAAGACGCATGCGCAATATTCATCTCTACGGGAGTAGCTCAGCCACGTGCGTTTTGACTACACCGCGTTGATCTTGAAATCTTTCTGCTCGAAAATTCTCAGCAGGGATCCTGGCAGAGTTCATGACCCTTCTGTTTTCGCTTTGTGCTTTTTCTTCCATCCTCCTACTGTGTTTATTTATGTCTTAACCTACGTGCTCCTAGAAATATGACACTTGACTCGTGTCAACATGTGTTAATGAGTGCATCTGAAGATGTTGCACTTCGTCTGATTGTAAAGACCAATGTACTTCTGACAAATTCTTCCCTGTTGGTCGAACTAAAAATCTAAATTTATATTCTGATTAACTGAGGGTCGCTACACTTGTGTGCTCTCTTATACTAACTGACATTTTGGTGGTTACGAGAAAAACGATTTTTTAACTTTGAATTACTGTTTCTGGGAAACTATTCGACAAACAATTGTCCTAATAATTTTAAAGTATGCTCCTGACATAACTTAAAGACATGGTAAAATATGAAAACTTTTGAAAGGCAGAAAAAAAATTGGCAGAGAAATTACGAAAAAAAATCACGCTTGCAATTAGCACAAGTGTGTCTTGAACAGTGATTTGTATGAGTTAGCACAAACGTGCACAGGGCGAATTTTGCAGTTGAGCTAAAATGCTTCTTCGATGGCAGAGTCGTGTATACTTCCAACGTGGCACTTGGTACAAAAGTGCGCAGAGTCATTTTATTGTAAAAATAGTAGTTATTTGTTGTTTCAATGTTTTTTGCGTAGTAACTTTGAATTGTTGCTAGTTAAGGAACATTTTTCTCAACAATACTTTTTTAATAGACTTGTTTATCATTAAATTTATTGTGAAAATTGCAGTTTTTGAGAGCAACTACCGTTAAAACTTGAATTTTATGAAGAAAAACTTAGTGAAGTGTAAGGTTTCATAAATATAAGTATGATAATCCATGAAATAGCTTCAATAAGACCAAGTATGACGAAAACCGAATAGATCTACGCTTACAAACAGAAGAAAATGATTTTGTAAAAACTTTGAGCTAGTTTATTTTATTTCCATCATGTCATACGACCTTTTCAGAAATGCGAGATATCCAGGACACAAACCATAGAACTGTTATGGTAGATTGCAGTTAGAACAAGTGTGTCTCTTGCAATGGATTCTTAGTTTGTATCGAATAGAACAAAAGTGCTCCAAAAAAATCAATGCTTAGTCTTTGAACATGGACGACCCCTACAGTTGTGCTAAGTGTGCACAACTACGTGAATGATGTTGTTACGTGTTTTTTTTTGGTTTGGACGACCCCTGCAGTTGTGCTAAGTTTGCACAACTTCTTGAAGGGTGTTTGAATTGAATATTTGGAAGGTTGGTTAGTGGATGATGTTGTTACGTAATTTTTTGGATTGGACGATCCCTGCAGTTGTGCTAAGTGTGCACAACTACTTAAAAATGTTTTAAATTGGATATTTGAGTTAGGCTAAGTTTGAGATTGGTTAGTGGCTGATTTTGTTACGTAGTTTTTGGATTGGACGACCCCTGCAGTTGTGCTTAATGTGCACAACTTCTTGAAGGGTGTTTGAGTTGGATATTTGGGTTAGGCTAAGTGTGACATTGGCTAGTGGATGTTATGTTACGTAGTTTTTTGGATTGGACGATCCCTGCAATTGTGCTAAGTGTGCACAACAAGAGTTCCCAAATGAACCGGTTAGGCTAGGTTCACCTATTGATTCAGCTTAAACCTCCCTTTGTGGTTCAATCCTGGTTCAGTGAACCATGAACCATTCGTTACACCGTGACATTAGTTACACCGAACATACGTTTCACCGTAAAATTCGTTACACCGCAACATTCGTTACACCGCAACATTCGTTACACCGTAACATTCGTTACACCGTAACATTCGTTACACCGTAACATTCGTTACACCGTAACATTCGTTACACCGTAACATTCGTTACACCTTAACATTCGTTACACCGTAAAATTCGTTACACCGTAGTATGGTTACACCGTAACATTCGTTACACCGTAGTATGGTTACACCGTAACATTCGTTACACCGTAGTATGGTTACACCGTAACATTCGTTACACCGTAGTATGGTTACACCGTAACATTCGTTACACCGCAGTATGGTTACACCGTAACATTCGTTACACCGCAGTATGGTTACACCGTAACATTCGTTACACCGCAGTATGGTTACACCGTAACATTCGTTACACCGTAGTATGGTTACACCGTAACATTCGTTACACCGTAGTATGGTTACACCGTAACATTCGTTACACCGTAACATTCGTTACACCGTAACATTCGTTACACCGCAGTATGGTTACACCGTAGTATGGTTACACCGTAACATTCGTTACACCGTAACATTCGTTACACCGTAACATTCGTTACACCGTAACATTCGTTACACCGTAGTATGGTTACACCGTAACATTCGTTACACCGCAGTATGGTTACACCGTAGTATGGTTACACCGTAACATTGTTATACCGCAACATTCGTTGCATCGTAGCATTCTTTACACCGTGACATTCGTTACACCGTAATACACCGCAATTAAAACATTGCCGGGGTCGTCCAATAAAAAAAAACTACGTAACAACATCATCCATTCACCAATATCACACTTAGCCTAACTCAAATATCCAATTCAAAAACCCCCCAAGTAGTTGTGCACACTTAGCACAACTGCAGGGGTCATCCATTAAAAAAAACTATGTAACAATAACATCCACTAATTAATCTCACACTTAGCCTAACAAAAATATCGAATTTAAAAAAAATTTAAGACGTTGTGCACACTTAGAATAACTGCGGGGGTCGTCCAATCCAAAAACTACGTAACAATAACATCCACCTACCAATGTCACACTTAGGGGTCATCCAATTAAAAAAACTCTGCCACTAAATAATTATTTGACACACTTCGTCTAACTTGCAACTTCTTCACGTATCCAAATGTGCACACTTGTGCTAATTGCCTTCCAAAATAGTGCTCCATAATATTGCTCAAACTAGTAAGGACACCTGGCAATTCACCATAATATTATAGTGTAATCGTATTTTTATGGATTTGCGTGTTTTCAAAAGGTCAAGCCATGATGAAAATAAGAGAGCACATCCATGATGCGTTCGAAAATGTCAGTTAGTACAAATGGTTGCAGGGCGATATCTCCGCGTAGGAAACGAATTTTTCAGATCTGTTAGAAGCGTTTTGTAGGGAATTTAATTAGCTAAAAGATGTCATCATTAACTCATTTTGGCCCAAAAGTCAGTTAGTACATCAGAGCACAGAGGCATCGAGCTGTCGGCCACTATTGCTAGTACGAACCACAAGTGTATTTAAAATTTAAGAGCGCCGTTCAAAAAATATGTTTAATATTAGTGAACTTCCACTGAAAACTCATTTTTGTTACATCCTAATATAAACACAATTGAATTCAAAATGAGTACCTACTCGGAAGAGGTTCTGAAGATCATTGTTTGCGTCTGAACTGTTCAAGTGTATGATGATTTTACTTCATATTTCTCAAAAAGGAAACTGAACTTTAACTTTTTTGCCTTGATCTGACTATATATTACTTCTTTGCAAAGTGACAAAGTGGCGAGGATTGCTGGAGTAGTGCCGCTCCAGCAATCCTCGCCACTACCGAGAGAGGGGAGGGCGGATGAAGAGATGTTCCGAAAACCGGGTATGGAACCTGTACCAGCTGAACTCGACCGCACAAATCCTGCGTTACGGAGGAAAAATTGGATCGTCCATCAGAAAATTCTCAATTTAACTGAATTACCTACCACAAGTTGTTTTTTGAAATTTGTTCGCCGAGGTTTATTCTTTAATTATTTATACTTTTTTACAACCAAATATCTGGTATGACACAAGTATGACGCATTTTTCTTCAAAATTTTAGCTAATTATGTGAATCTTCATAAATGTTATTGCTTAGCTATCTCTCTCAAAGTCATAAACTTGAAAATAATATTTGAATTGGCATTATAAGGATAAGTTGTATTGTGCCGGGATTGACTCCAATCGACTTCCAATGAGAATATGTTTGAATGATGCTAAAAGTGCATTAGATTTAACTAGGAAATTGAAATTGTAATTTTTTTTTTTCGTAAACGTTCAGAGTCCTGCATAGGAGAGAGACTCACTAATCTTTTTATTATTATTCTGAAAAGTTGAAAGATCATTCCAACGTGCAATTCCACACCTCTGAAGGACGGCTGGTTACTGGCATGTCTCAGCAGGTGGTGGTACCACGCCACGCTCAACCACGCAACTTGACAATTTGGTGACAATTTCAGCGTGTTAATAGATGTTTTGGCAAAAAGGCAACTTAATGCCTCGCATCAAAAAGTTCGCTAAATTTGGCGTCTTTTGACTCATTTTATTTTTAGAAATTTCCAGTCGAATCAGCATGACCTTCGGCTAGTGACTTCACTTTACTCAATTAATTGTTGCTCAAACAATCGGCGTCCGTTAATCTAATGGAATCCAAAAAGGCACTCATTACATCATTGACTGTTTCTCAAACAGAGATCTCCGGTGGCAAACACATCAACGCACATTGCAAACGAAGATATCCGATCGAAAGAAGCCGCAATCAAAACAAACTTCACCTTGCAACGTGCACGGCGGCGATGAATCTGATAAATGGATCGTTCGGTGAATGGATGAAAACGTGAGCGAGTGCTTTGGCTCCTTCATTTGGAATGAATTTCGGCGCAGTGAAGTCGGTGTTGGTTCAGTTTTAGAGCTGGTAATGAAAACTTGGCAATTAAAGGTTTGTTTATCTCTTTCGATTTTGTAAACTAAAAAAACATTGAATTTTAATTATTTATTGCTAAGCACCACCGACATCTGCGATGATCTCACTGAAAATAGGTGCTAATTGATTGTTGATACAGCAATTGTAAGTAAGTTTCATAGGCATAGATTCTCCTTTAGTGCGCGCCTTGTTAACACTTTCTGTACACGGGGAACGCTTGCGACGCTTCAGCTGGATGCTCAAGACCATCACTGTCAAGGAAAATTTGTTTAGTCAAGTTCAATATCAGGTGCTTTAGGTATTTCGCGGAAAAGGTCACAAAACCAGTCAGTGTTGGTTGTTCAAAAGCAAGTTGGCTCAATAGGGTGGAATCGAAAATTGGTTTCTTCAGCAACACATTTTTTGGGTCCCTTTTAGGGTCCCAAACAACCTCTCAAAATTTGAGAGCGATTGGTTAAGCCCACGATTGGCGCAAAGCGAATGAAATTTGTATGGAAATTACTATGGGGAAACTTGCATTTTCACATTTTTGAAATTACAAAATTCATGTTTTATTATTTTATGAAACTAACACCGTAGAAGTATAGCCCTGGATGTCCTGAACAACTCTCCCGAAGACAGTATGGTGCTAACTTGCTTCTAACAAAAGTTACAGAGCGTTCAAGAGAGTCATTTAGGAATACTCGGTAAAAATCATACTTTTTGCCAACACTGCCAAGTCAAGTGTAAACTTTCGTAAACTATAATATATTTGAGGAATTGGGGTGCATTTTAACTAAATAATGTCTTCTGAACATTTCTTCATAACGATTTTACGTAAGGCTCATCAAAATATAAGAACAATCGTGTTTATTTTGTATTTCATGGTTCCTTCGGCAGAAAATGTGAGTTTCACTGATTATTTCAATACACTACTTTTGAAAACTCTGTATCTTTTTTGTGACGCACTTTAGCACCATACTGTCTTCGAGAGAGTTGTTCAGGACATCCAGGGCTATACTTCTACGGTGTTAGTTTCAAAAAATGATAAAACATGAATTTTGCAAATTCAAAAATGTGAAAATTCAAGTTTCCCCATAGTAATTTCCATACAAATTTCATTCGCTTTGCGCCAATCGTGGGCTTAACCAATCGCTCCCAAATTTTGAGAGGTTGTTTGGGACCCTAAAAGGGACCCAAAAAATGTGTTGCTGATTGGATTTTTGTCTTTTTAAATTTTTCCATATAACTAGATTCCACCCTATTGGCTCAACCTCTTTTCGATTTTCGTGAAACTTTGTGCTGATGAGTAATTTTGGTGTAAATGTAAATGGGTAATTCTCTACCAACTCACACGAAATCGGCAAAAGTTGCCCCGACCCCTCTTCGATTTGCGTGAAACTTCACGAATCCGAGGTTCGTTTTTTGATATCTCGTGACAGAGGGGCGGTACGACCCCTTCCATTTATGAACATGCGAAAAAAGTCTTTTTTTTTTCAATAATTTGCAGCCTGATAAGATGGAAATTTGGTGTCAAAGGGACTTTTATGTAAAATTGGACGCCCGATTTGATGGCGTACTCAAAATTCCGAAAAAACGTATTTTTCATCGAAAAATACACAAAAAAACTTTAAAAATTCAGTAAAACAGTAAAAAATTGAAACATGTCATTTTATGGAAAATTCAATGTGCTTTTCGAATCGACATGAACCCAGAAATGTATTTTTTTCATTTAATTTTTTTTTATTTAAAATATCGTGTTTTTTTTCTAATTTTGCAGGATAATTTTTTAAAGTGTAACAATGTTGTACAAAGTTGTAAGGAAGACAATACAAAAATTGTGATATAAAAACATATGGGGTTTGCTTGTAATCATCACGAGCTAGCGTGATTTTACGAAACAAAAAAGTTATTTTTTGCGTTTCTCTTTGCTTCGACCATCGTGTCCGTAGCGGGTGACGATGAAGGCCAACAGAACACACAACAAACTTTTTCAATCATCTTTTGGTAAAATCACGATAACTCGTGATGATTACATACATTTTCTACCCAAAATAAGGGCTTTTAGGCCAAAAGGACGTTAATTTCGGATCACCAAAAAACATAACCATAAAAAATCATTTTCTACCCGAAATTAGGGCTTTTAGGCCAAAAGAACATTCGTCCTAGAAGCCCTTATTTCGAGTAGAAAATGCACTTTTATGTTTTTGATTATTGGTGATCTCAAATGAACGTCCTTTGACTTAAAAGCCCTTTAGCCCTTCGATTTGCTTGAAACTTTGTCCTGAGGGTTATTTTTTTCCCTGATCACTAGGCCGTCCCAAAAAAAATAAAAGTTGTCAAATCTTCGGTGCTCACCCCTAGAATGATAGATTAGGATGTCAGGAACAATGTTTTCATACAACAAAAAAATCCCAAAAATGGTTTACAACTCGCGCGCGAAGCTTGAATGAAAAAAGTTTTTCGAGTATTTTTCAGAAATGCGCGTAAAAATCATACTAAAGTCATTCAAATTTGGTCGCCTTGGGTTTCAAGTTATAGTTTAATGTCCCCTGAACAAATTCCTGTACAGACATAGTCCATAAAAGCTTGTGTTTGGGCATGGCAGGTCGTTTTAGGGAGAAAAATTTGTATTTTTAGCTAAACAATTTCAAAAATCGCTCCTCAAAACGAGCCAAAAAAATTTGCAGCCAAAACTAATGAATTCAGCTTATAGGAAATTTTGCGGAGATCATTTTGCTTTTTTTAGTTTTTAGCATTAAACATTGGCTACTATGATTACAAACGGTAAGGCATATATTTTTGGTATTTTTATTTTGCTCGCTCAACAACGATATTTGTTAATAACATTTCATGAAAAAAACATGAGATTTTCTCACAATGTGACGTAAACGACATATTTTTAAGGACTGCTATGTTATTTTCTCGATATGAACAAATAAAGCTCTAATGGGAAACTATTTTTGAAAAAAAATGTTTTTTTGATAAATGAATTTGTTTCATTCGAATGTACATGCAAAAATATCACTTTCACAGCTTGGCCATATAAACTTTAACATTCCAACGCCCAAGGCTCCAAAAAAGTTGGAACGGTAACTTCAACTCAATGGATCTCGGGCATAACTCAACCAATCAAGATGATTCTTCTTTCCAGTGATTTGTTAGGATGTCTAGATGATTCTAGAACTTTGCAGAACTTAATTTGATCAAATCTGTAATTTTTGCGATCAAAAACATCGTTCCAACTTTTTTTTTCGCGTACAAAAAAAAAAATCGCCAAAAATTCCGCGGAGGCAGTCGTTTTGAAAAAAGGTGGAACGATGTTTTCGGTCGCAGAAATTACAGAGTTGATCAAATTAAGTTCTGCAAAGTTCTAGGATCATCTAGACATTCTTACAAATTACTGGAAACAAGAATCGTCCCGATTGGTTGAGTTATGCCCGAGAACCAGCGAGTTGAAGTTACCGTTCCAACTTTTTTGGGAGGCTTGGGCGTCCGTGTAAGTTGGACATGCGTTGGGCGTTCCAGTGTTAATAAAATTTATTTTGATTCATGATTATTTGTCGTTTACGTCACATTGTGAGAAAATCTCATGTTTTTTCATGAAATGTTATTAACAAATATCGTTTTTGAGCGAACAAAATAAATATATCCAAAATATATGCCTTCTCGTTTGTAATCATAGTAGCCAATGTTTTATGCTAAAAACGCTTATATACCAAGAATTTTGAAAATTCGTCACTTTTTGTTCACTAAAATGCAAATATCTCGGTTTTGCGTGGACATAAATTGAATGTTAAAAAAAAGCAAAATGATTTCCGTAAAATTTCCTATAAGCTGAATGCATTAGTTTTGTCTGCAGAATTTTTTGGTTCGTTTTGGGGAGTGATTTTTGAAATTTTTTGGCTAAAAAATACATTTTTTTCCCCTAAAACGCCCCGCCATGCCCAAAGACAAGCTATTATGGACTATGTCTGTACATGAATTTGTTCGGGGGACATTAAACTATAACTTTAAACCCAAGGCGACCAAATTTGAATGACTTTAGTATGATTGTTACGCGCATTTCTGAAAAACACTCGAAAAATGAACTTTTTTCATTCAAGCTCCGCGCGCGAGTTGTAAACCATTTTTGGGATTTTTTTGTTGTATGAAAACATTAATCCGGACATCCTAATCTATCATTCTAGGGGTGAGCACCGAAGATTTGACAACTTTTCACTTTTTTGGGACGGCCTACTGATCACGAATCCGAGCCGTACGACCCCTTCCATTTTTGAAAACTCGAAAAAAAAGTTTTTTCAAAAAATTGCAGCCTGAAAAACTGATGATTTGGAAATTTGGAGTCAAATGGACTTTTATGTTAAATTGAACGCCCGATTTGATAGCGTACACATAATTCCGAAAAAGCTTTAACGTGTTCTTGAAAAAAAACATGAATTTTGTAAATTTGGCAAATGTTTTCCCCACAATCACGAGAATATTGTATATGAAGGTTACAATTGCAAAGTTTAGAAAATTGTGGCAAGTGAGCAAGACTTCGACGTTACATGGCGCGAAGCTTTAACCTTCAGAGGCCAGCATAGTCAGCAGCGGTGACCTTGCATAATTTGAACACGTTTTACACCCCTTCTCACAACATCGCATAGCAGTATCGTTACCCCCAAATTTCTCGTTCACAGTTTTAACTCGGATTCTCGCGTGAGCACATGAGGAGGATCCTAAGGTCACACGTGCATACGTCAATCGTTCAAAATCAGCCTCATACCCATGCTGGAAAAGCAAAACAGAAGATGAAACACTGCAGAATCCAGCTCCATCTCACTGCGCTCAAGCGTCGCGACGCTCATTTGGGCTGATCAGCGCGCGCTCAACGGGTGGGTTGAACTTTAGCGTTTAGTCTTTCGCGTGAGATCATCAAGAACTGATCAATCGTTGTGGGAACTGAGCGCGTGGTCGAGTGCACGTGTACCGAGCGATCGTTCATCAGTTTTGGGGTCTTTAAATTAAGAAAAATGGTGTCCAGTGCAAAATGGACGCTGATAGTTTTAGTTGTGGTACAATTTAGTGTTTTGAAAAGTGTAGTGTCCAGTCAGGAAACTCAAAGTGAGTATTTAATGAGAAGAATATAAAATCGAGAAGAAAAAATTCTCGAACGATCACGTGCAATGAAAAAGTTTGAAATTCAAACTGCAGTGTGGGGAATCCCAAAAGACAGCGTTTCAATGTTTGATTTCTTTGCAATTGTTTACATGGAAATTAGCTTCGTTGGCCTCCCAAGTGGTTACAACACGTTGACAAAGCCTCCTTTGAGAAGAAAAAAGGCGTGGCTTTGCTGTTAGTGTTTATTTTTGCTTACAAATATTTGTTGTTTCCATTACAATTCGAAGCGTCACTCGAGAAGGAGCTGTGGAGAAGCTTGCCAAAGCTGTACGACTACGATGATTATGACGTATGTAAACACCGGAACCCGGATTATTTCTACTGTGTGGTAAAAGCACATATCATCAAGAATGCAAGTTCGGAATTATGGCGCAAGATTAGTGTGAGTATTATTTTGATAAATTTTGTAAACAGCACTTTTGGTCCTGACCAAACTTGGCGAAAACGTTTATCTTTCGTTAGCTGCAAATCCTGAAATTTCGTGCAGATTGGACCATTTTTCAATGTGCGGAAACGCTTTTTATGGCAATTAAAAAACATTTTCTTCTGCTTATGAGGCAAATTTAATTCAGAGTGTTTGTCCTTCAGCCGGCAATTCCGAAGATTCAAAATATGTGGTAAGCGTTAAAGTACCCAATTTGATCAAAAACAGTTTACAATCGATTGTGCATGTTTTATGATTTGAACAATTTTGTAAGTCCCATGATTACTTGGTTGAAATTTGAATACAAATTTCGAAATTTTCAGATAAAAATTTAATTTATAAATTACATATTACGACAAATCTAAAAAATCGCCGATTTCAATGTGCCTTTTGAGTTTAAAAAGGTTTAAGAATTGCGCAAAACATATTCTTTATCAAATTTCCATTACCGTCAGTGGGAGTGGCTTTGGGTCTGTTGGTGACATTGGGTTACGTTACGTTATCAGCAACTCTCTTCAAAATCAATTTTGTGTCATTGGTTCACACATCCAAGGCTCCATACAATATTGGCAGTTGTCTTTACAAAAATGGTACGTAAATATTAGGGTGGTCCAAATTTGGGTTTTCTTGGGGCTACCCCCTGAAATCAAAAATTGACCCATCACTAGGCTAAATTCCAAATTTGAGCTCATTCTGACCACGGGAACCCCTCCCTCTAAGTTGTTGAAGTTTGTATGGGGAAAATTGTCAAAATGTATTGAGAAAAACAACTCTTTCAGTTTTTTACCTGTGGAGGGCGCAATAGTCTCCAAAAATGATCATTTTTGCGCAGACGGCTCTAAGGGGCAACATAACAGGCGCACTGCCAGGCAGACAGGCAGGCAAGTGAGCAAACACGTGCATTTAAAAATAATTGTTTCTAGCCCCTTAGAGACGTCTGCGCAAAAAAAAAAAGAACATTTTCGGAAGCTAATAACTTTTCAACAAAAAATCACGGGGGTTCCCGCCCGTAGCCCCAAGAAAGCCCGTATTTTGGCCATCCTAGTAAATATTCGAAAATCTGATCGATTCTGATCGATTTGGTGTCTTCGACACTATCCCGAAAACGGGAACAGAAAAACCTATTTTTTAAATTAACTTTCGTTATAAAAAATAAATTGCACAAAATACTTTTTTGCTGGTTGCTGTGTTTTTTTTTTAATTCTGGAATCAACAATTATTTTTCAAAATTGCGTAATATTGAAGTCACCTGTTGTCTCGGAATTGACAAAATCGTTCAGGCTTTCAAAATGCATATGCGCTTTTTTGAAATGTTGCTCCAGAACTTTTGAACATCTTATTTAAATCACGTGCCAGAATTTGGTCTGCAAATACAACAATTATGAAAGCATAATATAACAGCTTCCCGAGTTCCTGAGTTAGTCGTAACGTCGTAACAGCCATCACGACTTACGGCACTTACTTGTTTTTTTTTCTCTTAAGAAAATCATACTTTTTTTTGTTTAAAGGACGTGAAGATGATCAATTTGAAGCATTTTTTAATCTGATAATTCGCCAATTGGACAAAAATCGAACGAAAAGGTTTTTTTTTAATGAATTGCGCTAAGGATCTATTTTGCAATAATAACTAACCTTTAGCATATCTTTTTTCGAGTTCAGCGACCTCAAAAAACACAAACTACCAGATCATTTTAAAGAATTAATGGGATCATGCAAAAGCTCAACGACTCAATAAAAGACATGAAAAAACTCGTGATTGGATTATTCTATGGGAAATTTATGCAAGGTTTGGTCACTGGTCACTGGTCACTGGTCACAAGGTCACTGTACTTGCAAAGTCATATTACTTGATATTCATACTTGCTTATGACCTGTTATTATTTTCTGATTTTTTACAACAAAAAAAGAGATTTCCGTGGTTTCACTCCTCCTCCAATTACAAACGCTGAATCAATGCTTTATCAGGCATGAGTAAATGCGTCGGGTCATTGCAATATGGTACATTGGGTGGTCAAGTTTCAAAAAAGTGACATTCTCCAAATATGTTTTGGTAATTTGTAACAGTTCTTTTGGGGGGGATGCGATTAGCGACTGGTGAGGTGATGGAACGGAACCAAAACTTGGTTTTTTTTGGCCAACAACCACAACTGTTTCCGCCAACCGATGACCCGGAACGACCGTCCCTTTGGAAACCCTCTCGCTTAAGCGCCAGTGTAGCTGAAGGCTACACTGCGAAAGGGCGTGTTACTTGGAGAACCCGGCTCAGCTTCTCAGGGCAGGTCAAGTGAGAACCACTTATTAAAAGCGCATCAAAAAAACGAAGATAGATATCGAACAAGGAACTCAAAAACCACAAGTCTGTCGAAAGTGCGTTTCGTAAAAGAATCAAGCCTAGAATTAAACTTAACATCCACTTGTTTATTCTCTAGGGGGGCAGGGTTTACAGTTTGGGGTCACGTGCACGTGTAAGGGGAGAGATCTCTTAAATCTAGTCTGACCTGCTACAGCCTAAGGCTGTTTTTTTTTTTGTTGCTGCACTCTCAGTCGCCGGCGTGGTCCACTGGCTCGAGGATTTAGCGCGTCCTCTACGGACTCGCACGCCTGTCCGATTCTCGATCGGAAGTTGGCCAGCTGGGCTGGCGTGAACGACTGGGTCCTCTGGCTCACGTGCGTTGGCGGGCACGCTACGGACACGTTGCTCTGCTGCTGCGGCTGCTGACTCGCGGTATCGCTACTGTTGCTCGGCGGATGAACGCCGCTGCCGACTACGCTGCCGGCCGGTTCTCGCGATCACAGGTGCTGATCTGCTACTGCTACGTCTGGGCGGGCTCTCGGGCCGCCTGGTACGAACGCTGCTACTGGGCAGGACTCCCACGTTGGTGAGACTTCGCTGGGACACGTGGCACTCGATCTTGGCACTTCCAGGCGCCGGTGAGGTCCACTCGCTCAGAGATTTGACGCGTCTCCTACGGACAACTCACCTGCCGATCGTTGTCGGATTGTTCGCCAGCGATGCTGGTTGGAAACGGCTGGGTCCAATGGCTCACGTGCGTTGGCGGGCACGCTACGGACTCGTGCTTCGAGCTAAAGTTGCTGGCCACGTGTCGCGGGTCAATCGCCGGTTCGAACGGATGTAGACGAAAGTCGATGGTGGTCCAGTGGCTCAAGGTTGATGGCGGCAACCTCTACGGACGACACCACGTGGCCGCGTGGGCGGCTCAGCGGGCCAGCTATGCTGGAGCCTCGTCGACGATCGCGTCCTGTGGCTCGGAGGGGATGGTGTGGCCTCCTACGGACTCTCGGCGGACCCTGGCGGATAGGCACGGTTCGTTCGCTGTGCGGGCTTGCTTGGGCTGCTCCGGTGTGAAGCACGCGGTGGCGTGGTGCTTACCTCACAGTGCTGCACCGCGTTGTGAAACGTTCGCAGGTGCTGGTGGGATGTAGAACCTACCAAAAGAACCTTCGCCTGAAGGTTCTACGGGCGAAACGGGGCAACTTAGATCACTGGCCTAATTTAATGTATTTAATTACCTTTGGTTCTGGTTTGTAACAACACGCCCGCGGGGGGGGGGGGGCGGTGGAGCGGAAAAACGCTAATCTAGCGACTTGGGCCTAATTTCACAAAATTGGTAAAGTGATCTAAATTAATTAAAAGAACTACAATAACTCGGGAGTGAACTCACGTCCAAATACACTTCGCTTTGCACACGCGGACTTAAATTCAACGGCTTGGCTAATTGGCAGACTTGTAAATTTTCGCAACTACTACACATCCCTAAATGCTGGTGATCTTCACTAGCGCACGATCTCGGAGCAAATGGCAGAGAGCCCTTGACGACACTAGGTCGAGACCTTGACCGCGAAAAATGGCTCACTCGTGGCCGGCTCTGATTGGTCAAGGCCGAGTCCTACTCGCAAGGTGCCCTGGTTGCTAAGCACTTAGCGGAAAATTGAGAGAGTTTCGGCCAGGTCAATATATCACACGATCATCGTCTACGGGAGATGTAGAGTTGACCTATTTTTTTTAATTTTTAGTTCCGAAACTCACCACCTCACCCAGTTGGCGCTCGCTCATTTAGGGGAAATTGATGATCGCCCATGATCGTTCTTAATATGGTTACAATTTTTTTCTCGAAAGTAAACATTCTAACTAAGAAAAATCCAAAATCAATGCTCTAAGTTTGTTCATTACGGAGATACGCAAGCTGAAAGTAAAAAAATTGAGCAAAAAACTAGCGTTTTTCGAAAAAGGCTGATTATTTAATTTTAACATAGCTCAGCCATTTTAAATATTTTATTAGGACAGCCGGGTCCGGTGGTTTAGTGGTTAGCGTGGTAGCCTCCAAACCCCAGTATGGCCTGGGTTCAATCCCAGACGGACCCGGTGGCATTTTTCGAGACGAGATTTGCCTGACCACGCCTTCTATCGGATGGGGAAGTAAAACGTCGGTCCATTTGCGTAAAAGAGGCTATGGGTGACTCACCACACATAACCTTCGGACGCCTAGATATGAGCAGAAACTTGCAACAGAGCCCACAAAAGACCCGGGGGATAGGACCTAATCAAAAAAAAGTCTAGAAATGGTGTTTCCAAACCAAAAACTGAAGTTTTCATCGAATAACTGGAGCATTTTTTTGATTGGATTGGATCATAATCTAACATTGCTGAAATTTCCAGCCTGCGATTTTTTGCGTTTTCGGAGATATGCCATTGTGAACATTTACGTTTTATCAATATTTGCTGCAATCTATATATGCGACCGTTTATTTCACTTGCTTTGCTACCCACTTCGTGGGCATCGTCACTTCAAAAATCAGTACATGGTTTCAAGAAGTTCGAAATGACTTTATTAGAATTTTCTGTTGCCTACATTCAAAATTGAGTACCTTAGTCAAAATAAGGTATTCGTACCGAAGTTTCTCAAGCGAAACTGGACAATCTCAGTATGACACCGAAAAAAGTATTCAGCAAAATATTGACTTAGCATGATGAATTTCTACGATCAATCCATGAAACTGATCCACATTTAAGTTCTATTTTGGTTCGTACAAAACGTCATAAAAAGTACCTCTGAAGCCATCAGAAACTCTATAACTAAATGAATTTTCATGAACAAGAACAGGAGGGGAGGGGAGGGGAGGGGAGGGGAGGGGAGGGGGTGAAATGAAGAGGAGGAGGGGTTGTGTCCTTAGAGTGGGGATGTATTAGCTTATCCATAATTTAATAATATAAACTTGCAATACAATATATACGCAATTCTGTTGTACTTGAAAAGACTATTTATTATTAACAATCAACTATTGAAAACATGAAAAGTCATAAAAATCGACGTATACCATTTCAATAGCATACAATTACCGAAATTTGTATGAAAAAAACATTTAAAAAGCAAAAAAATAATTTGGCCGCCTGTTAGTATGGGGATGGTCCATAGTACATTGTCAGTTCGCTTCCAGTAAATCTTTTAAAGCGAACATTCTTGTGATATATTTTTGATGTTTTTAATTGTATTTAATTTTCCTAGATAATTTCAAATTATTTAAATAAAATTCTACTATTACCCGAGCAGACGGAAATAACTTGGGAATAAATTTTTGTGATCTTTGGAAATACTAGGCCAATAACATTTTATGTTATTTATAACAAGATTTGTCATTCGTCGTTATGATTTTTTAGTTATTGGATTGTTAAAGTAATAACAGACTAATAGCACTTTTAGTTATTCTTCGAACAAATCTTTGTTATTATTTTCTGTTATTTTAACGACTAATCAAATCATCCCAATAATAGTTGGAGGAATTCTTCCATAACAAAAAATGTTATTCCAAAGTTGCTTTGGCTTTCAACCAATATCAGACCAATAACAAATTTTGGTAAGATAACTTAAACTGTTATTAATCTCTTATGCAAAAATGGATTTTTGAAGAAGATTCCATAACACTTTCTGTCAGTATTTGTTATTGAAATGGCATAAATTTTGTTTTTGCCGTCTGCTCGGGTACTGAATTACTGAGGTCACAAGGTTGCTAAAGCTTTTTTCTCCAAAAAGTCAAAAACACTCAAAAAGTTACAATTCGCGTTCAAATAAGATAAACCCTTGCATGAATAGTCTCAATCTTAACGAGCATGGAACAAGCTTTCATAGACACCTAAGCGAATTTGGCGCTTAGTGATGCTTTGTGGGCATTTCCCTTGACCTGCATGGTACGGGTGGCACGGCACAGGCATGAGCGCAAAGCATTAGTCAAGAGATGTCTTTTGTTGTGTCGGTCTGTTTGTCATTTTGTAACCTACCCTAGGTTAAGGTGCTTGCTCGAGATTGACATGGTCTACCGATTTTGGCATTGACAGACGCTTTTAAATTTTAATTAGTTGAGTGTACACGCAAACGAGAAATCCGTGAGGGTGGCCCTCCCAATTTGAGCTGTGTGGAACAACGCTGAAATCGCACGGAAATCCCTCCCGACTTGAACGGTCTCGAAAATTCACGCACACCATCACAGGAAAATGTCGAAATGTTTCAATTTCATTGACCAAGAACGTAAACACTCGAAGCGCAGTTGTATCTCACACGTCAGTGCTGTGCACAAGTATGCGTGCTTCATTTGTATCGCCGATCAGCACAAATTCACTTAGCAGTGTGGTGCAGGAGTGACATGACTCAAACAGCTTTAACAATTGAAGAATTTACAGTTTTCCTTAATTGTTATGTCAAAATGTCAAAATGTCAAAATGTCAAAATGTCAAAATGTCAAATTGTCAAATTGTCAAATTGTCAAATTGTCAAATTGTCAAATTGTCAAATTGTCAAATTGTCAAATTGTCAAATTGTCAAATTGTCAAATTGTCAAATTGTCAAATTGTCAAATTGTCAAATTGTCAAATTGTCAAATTGTCAAATTGTCAAATTGTCAAATTGTCAAATTGTCAATTTGTCAAATTGTCAAATTGTCAAATTGTCAAATTGTCAAATTGTCAAATTGTCAAATTGTCAAATTGTCAAATTGTCAAATTGTCAAATTGTCAAATTGTCAAATTGTCAAATTGTCAAATTGTCAAATTGTCAAATTGTCAAATTGTCAAATTGTCAAATTGTCAAATTGTCAAATTGTCAAATTGTCAAAATGTCAAAATGTCAAAATGTCAAAATGTCAAAATGTCAAAATGTCAAAATGTCAAAATGTCAAAATGTCAAAATGTCAAAATGTCAGAATGTCAGAATGTCAAAATGTCAGACAATTTGACAATTTGACAATTTGACAATTTGACAATTTGACAATTTGACAATTTGACAATTTGACAATTTGACAATTTGACAATTTGACAATTTGACAATTTGACAATTTGACAATTTGACAATTTGACAATTTGACAATTTGACAATTTGACAATTTGACAATTTGACAATTTGACAATTTGACAATTTGACAATTTGACAATTTGACAATTTGACAATTTGACAATTTGACAATTTGACAATTTGACAATTTGACAATTTGACAATTTGACAATTTGACAATTTGACAATTTGACAATTTGACAATTTGACAATTTGACAATTTGACAATTTGACAATTTGACAATTTGACAATTTGACAATTTGACAATTTGACAATTTGACAATTTGACAATTTGACAATTTGACAATTTGACAATTTGACAATTTGACAATTTGACAATTTGACAATTTGACAATTTGACAATTTGACAATTTGACAATTTGACAATTTGACAATTTGACAATTTGACAATTTGACAATTTGACAATTTGACAATTTGACAATTTGACAATTTGACAATTTGACAATTTGACAATTTGACAATTTGACAATTTGACAATTTGACAATTTGACAATTTGACAATTTGACAATTTGACAATTTGACAATCTGACAATTTGACAATTTGACAATTTGACAATTTGACAATTTGACAATTTGACAATTTGACAATTTGACAATTTGACAATTTGACAATTTGACAATTTGACAATTTGACAATTTGACAATTTGACAATTTGACAATTTGACAATTTGACAAATTGACAATTTGACAATTTGACAATTTGACAATTTGACATTTTGACATTTTGACATTTTGACATTTTGACATTTTGACATTTTGACATTTTGACATTTTGACATTTTGACATTTTGACATTTTGACATTTTGACATTTTGACATTTTGACATTTTGACATTTTGACATTTTGACATTTTGACATTTTGACATTTTGACATTTTGACATTTTGACATTTTGACATTTTGACATTTTTACATTTTTACATTTTTACATTTTTACATTTTGACATTTTGACATTTTGACATTTTGACATTTTGACATTTTGACATTTTGACATTTTGACATTTTGACATTTTGACATTTTGACATTTTGACATTTTTACATTTTTACATTTTGACATTTTGACATTTTGACATTTTGACATTTTGACATTTTGACATTTTGACATTTTGACATTTTGACATTTTGACATTTTGACATTTTGACATTTTGACATTTTGACATTTTGACATTTTGACATTTTGACATTTTGACATTTTGACATTTTGACATTTTGACATTTTGACATTTTGACATTTTTACTTTTTTACATTTTTACATTTTGACATTTTGACATTTTGACATTTTGACATTTTGACATTTTGACATTTTTACATTTTTACATTTTTACATTTTTACATTTTTACATTTTTACATTTTTACATTTTTACATTTTTACATTTTTACATTTTTACATTTTTACATTTTTACATTTTTACATTTTTACATTTTTACATTTTTACATTTTTACATTTTTACATTTTTACATTTTTACATTTTTACATTTTTACATTTTTACATTTTGACATTTTTACATTTTTACATTTTTACATTTTTACATTTTTACATTTTTACATTTTTACATTTTTACATTTTTACATTTTTACATTTTTACATTTTTACATTTTTACATTTTTACATTTTTACATTTTTACATTTTTACATTTTTACATTTTTACATTTTTACATTTTTACATTTTTACATTTTTACATTTTTACATTTTTACATTTTTACATTTTTACATTTTTACATTTTTACATTTTTACATTTTTACATTTTTACATTTTTACATTTTTACATTTTTACATTTTTACATTTTTACATTTTTACATTTTTACATTTTTACATTTTTACATTTTTACATTTTTACATTTTTACATTTTTACATTTTTACATTTTTACATTTTTACATTTTTACATTTTTACATTTTTACATTTTTACATTTTTACATTTTTACATTTTTACATTTTTACATTTTTACATTTTTACATTTTTACATTTTTACATTTTTACATTTTTACATTTTTACATTTTTACATTTTTACATTTTTACATTTTTACATTTTTACATTTTTACATTTTTACATTTTTACATTTTTACATTTTTACATTTTTACATTTTTACATTTTTACATTTTTACATTTTTACATTTTTACATTTTTACATTTTTACATTTTTACATTTTTACATTTTTACATTTTTACATTTTTACATTTTTACATTTTTACATTTTTACATTTTTACATTTTTACATTTTGTACATTTTTACATTTTAACATTTTTACATTTTTACATTTTTTAAATTTTTACATTTTTTAAATTTTTACATTTTGACATTTTGACGTTATGACATAATCCAGTAAATACAGTTTTCAGTTTTTTTGTTATACAATATTATACATTATTTTTATAAAACATCATTAATAATTTATTTTACGATTTTGTAATTTTCATTTTAACAAAAAATTTCAACAATTAAATTGTAATTACGTAGTTTAAGGCATGACCCATATCTAACTAAAAAGTATCCGTGGTGTAGGTACTGCCCCTTGTCAAAACTATATATTCACTAACACTCACACACACTCATAGCAGCCGTCGCTGTCACTTTGTCGGGCCGGTCGGGCCAAATCAATCGTTTTCCAGTTTTGCTTTCGAGAGGTTTTTTTTTCTTCGGCGGACATTAAACGGTTAATTTTGAAGAAATTAAACTGGAGCTCGGGAAAATAATATGACTTGTCGAACAGGTAAGCGAACATTTTCGTTTTGAGATAAAAACCAGCCACATTTCTGAGTTTCAGGTGGAAGTCATGAAACTTATTGTTTTCTTGTTTTTTTTTTGTTGCAGGTTCATTTGCCGGTTGCAGGAAACTTCGTGTGGAAAAATTAAGTCCAGAAATCACGGATTTGGCCATGACTTTGAGCCAGTTCCTGATCAAGAACGGTGGTGGGCAAATGGCTGAACCGCGGCAACAACGGTCGAAAATCATTTCCGGGCGTGATTGGAAAAGGCGCAACGATTTGTAAATGAAAGCAGCAGTGAAATTTTGTGTCAAATTTGTTGTTGTGATTGTGAGAACCGGTTTTCAGTTGAAGGTCATTAATAAATAAAACCTAACTAAAATCAACTGTTTTTTCTGAGAAAAAAAAGAACAAGAGTAAGAAGTAGAACATTCTTGGTACACGCATACACACGCAAAAAAAAACTTGCTCACCAATACTACCACAACAAACGGGACCAAATAAACACCAACACAAATAAAAAAAACCTTTCAATGTGTGAGTGTTTTCGTGTTTTCAAGCTTGAAATAATTCATGCGGTTTTCCCTCACAAGCTTTGTGCGTGATTTCTCGCCTGTCCGTGCGCGGAAGGATTTCTCGCTCGTTTCGGGAGGGATTCCGCACAAATTTCCACCGATCTCGGTTGCGTGTACAGTGTACACTTTTTAGAGATATATTTTAATTTTGGAACGCCAAAAATCACAAAAACTTTAGTCAAAACAGTAAGCCCCCGTTAAGAATCAGCACTTGAACTCAGTGTCTGAAAGCATAATCTAGTTTGGAAGTGTCCTTCCGCTACTCTTGTTAACTACTCTACAACGATGTGCCAAGACGCTAATGATCTTCTCGATTTACACGACTCCATCCGGCGATCTTGCTCCACCTACTCCTCAACCATCTGTATGAACAGCCATAATTGTTACCTTTCTTCTAGAGCCACTGACGTCAATCGACGCACATGAGCGAGCATGGCCTTTTGACCATGAGGAAAACCCCGGCCGTCGAGTGTTGATATTTTCAACTCTGCGTGCCTTCCGGGGGCTTGGATATGAATTCCAAGGGAAATTTAACGTTTTCAGTGTTAGAATTTTGCAACTTTTAAGCACAAAAAGGCATCCAAATTCCTTGATTAAGATTAAGATCCAACCAGGATAAATCCTTGTCCATTATATTGCTCAGATTTTTCCACACAAGAATATCCATAATTATATTGACCGATTCTATCCCACTGTGCATTGAGTCGCGATCTACGCTGTAGCGTGTTTCACCCTTCAGGCACAGTGCTTTAGGTGTGATATCGTGCGTACCAAATCCAAGTGGCTAATTCAAATACCATCCAAAACTAGCGAACTCACGTGAATATATAAATACTAGGGTGTAACAAAACGACTTTTTGGCGGGCATTCGGGGTCTTGTTCTGGTGGGCGTACTGATTCTAAATCCCAATTCGACGTGGTTTTGTTATCTTGTCGCACGTCGTCGCTGTCGCCAATTTGTCCAGCTCACAATGCACAGTGGTCCAGATCGCAAAATTAAGTGGAAAATGGATTTTCCGAAAAATGGTTAAGTTTTGGAGCTTTGGTGTCTTAAGAAGAGTTGTTGCAAATGGAAAGGGGCAACTTTTGGTTTGGTTGAAAATTAGGGTGGTTCACGATTAGGGTGATTTTGGAAATCTAACTTTACAGGAATATTTTTGGGAATTTTTTCGTCTTCTAGAAAGTTGACGGACTTGCCAATCCAAGCAACTTTGTCGAAGACACCAAAATTTTATCTCGTAATCTACGCCTTCTACGACCAAATTTATAGAAAGCATCTGAGCAAACCTTCAAAAATCAGTTTTTTTAACGTGGCAATTCAGGGTTAAGTTTTAGAGAAAAGTGGTATTCGGGGCACTTTTAGAGCTCTAAAAAACAAACATTTTTATTATCTAACAAGTCAATTTGGACTTAAGGGTCAAAAGTTACAGTGATTTTAAGGTAAAAAAGATGCAAATTTAAAACTTAAATATCTCGAAAAGGCGCAAGCCAAATTTTAAGCACTAGGTTGCATTTGAAAGAGGAGATCCAGCACTACAAACGCATGCTGGATGTAAAATTATCATTTAGACCCAAAATATGACCAAAAATCGATTTTTCGACACTTTGGGTCAATTCTGAGGGCAGTTTCAGGTTCAGCGGGCAAAATTACATGGAAAAACATATATTTGGACAATTTTCGAAATTCGTTAGGGTGGTCCCATAAGGTTTTCCCTTGAAAATTAGACTTTTTCAAATGAAGATATCTCGAGTTTAAAGAAAAACATCCCTGAGATTTTTTCAGCGTTTGTAGTGCTGGATCTCCTCTTTCAAATGCAACCTAGTGCTTAAAATTTGGCTTGCGCCTTTTCGAGATATTTAAGTTTTAAATTTGCATCTTTTTTACCTTAAAATCACTGTAACTTTTGACCCTTAAGTCCAAATTGACTTGTTAGATAATAAAAATGTTTGTTTTTTAGAGCTCTAAAAGTGCCCCGAATACCACTTTTCTCTAAAACTTAACCCTGAATTGCCACGTTAAAAAAACTGTTTTTTGAAGGTTTGCTCAGATGCTTTCTATAAATTTGGTCGTAGAAGGCGTAGATTACGAGATAAAATTTTGGTGTCTTAGACAAAGTTGCTTGAATTGGCAAGCCCGTCAACTTTCTAGAAGACGAAAAAATTCCCAAAAATATTCCTGTAAAGTTAGATTTCCAAAATCACCCTAATCGTGAACCACCCTAATTTTCAACCAAACCAAAAGTTGCCCCTTTCCATTGGCAACAACTCTTCTTAAGACACCAAAGCTCCAAAACTTAACCATTTTTCGGAAAATCCATTTTCCACTTAATTTTGCGATCTGGACCACTGTGCAATGCCTCAACTTTTGACCTTCAATCCTGAGATATTCAATAAAAACCGAAAAAAAAAATCCGTGCGTTGTTGTCACTTTTTATATGAAAGAAGTTTCAATCATGTCGTGATATCTTGACACACTCTAAAAAGTGCTGTAAGTGCGACAACTGACCAAAGGGATTTGAGGTCTGAACGCTTTTGACACACGTACATGCCTGACTACTGTAAACATTTGGCAACCAAATTCAAGCAAACTTCGGCACTTTGCGTGCTCTAGTTTTTGTTTATTCAAGGTCACACATTAAAAAACGTTTTCTCGGAACGTCAAAAAGCGAGGTACGGCAAGATTGTCCCGTTCGTGTGGATCAATCGGACCGCGCACTGGACTCACAATCCAGAGGTCGCCGGTTCGAATCCCGCGGCGGGCGCTCTAAAATCCTTTGTATAAATATGGGTATTCGGCGCCGTCGCTCCGTGCCATACTTTCATACACTTAGGAGCCCAGGGCGGCGAAGTCCTTGTAGATAAAAAGGAAGACACTAGTGGTTGGTACTAGCAATGGTGGCCGACAGCTATAAAGTCAACTTCGTTTTTTAGCAAGATAGCACGACTGCGACGACGTTGGACGTTACAGGAGCCAGCCCGGGAGCATGTTGACAGCTAACATACAAACTGAGCGTACCTCTTTTTGTGGGCCCAGTGGGCCTAAGATGGCGGCCTTTGATATTATCTAGCTAAACTTTTGAAAATAGCGATAGTTTAAATAAATATCGTTTTTTCCTTGTTTCGGTTTAAAACGACAAAATAAGCAGCTCGGAATAATTTTCTTAAAAAATTGTTGAGAGATACGCCACGTTCAAATATTAGTCTAGAACAGTTGAAGTGAGCGTGCCACGAAAGCCGTCACGAAAAAAATGTTTCCCATGCATATTTTGAGTTGTGTCTTAAATGGGCGGACTCTGATGAGGCTCACTGGCTATCTGTCGGTGAATACGCGCATCTTACGAAAATTGTCATCTTAGAGTCCAGCTGACAGGAGCACTTGAATTTTGAATGGGATTAACCAATAAAAAACATTATTTTTAAATGACAACTGTTGGTTTGGGACCATCCATAAACCACGTGGAGACCTTAGGGGGGGGGGGGAGGGTGAGGTGTTTGGTGATTGTCCACGCTCCATACAAAAAATATTTTTTTTGTGTGGAAATTGTCCACGATGGGGAGGGGGGTTGAGATTTCCAAAAAAGTGTCCACGTGGTTTGTGGGTGGTCCCTTTGGTATACCGTCAAAAATCGTATTTTTCTTGAAAAAAAAATTCCCAATTCAGGCTCCTGTTACGTCCGATCATGCTCATATTTGGAATTTGGTCTCAGTATGCTCACCGGAATAAGCCCCTGAATGCCCACCAAAAAGTCATTTTTGTTGCATCCTAATGCACAATTGAACTCAAAATGAGTACCTACCCACTGAGAATTTTGGCTCGAGCCTCGAGTCGATCTGGCTCGAGATCGAGCCTGAATCGAGTCGAGGCTCGAGCCAAAATTCTCAGTGGGTAC
>NC_068938.1:87915366-87934533 GCF_016801865.2 Culex pipiens pallens
CCTACCACACACATACACCCCTAACGCCCTATTGGGGAAAACACCCCCCATTGAAGAATCCTGGATACGGGCCTGCCAATGATTGATATGAACATTTTCTAGGTAAATATCATACTAAATCTTTAAAAACTTGTTCACAAGAACTAAGAAAATCATATTAATCAAAATCAACCAAAAAATCCAATGCCAAAAAGCTTGAGTTAAAATATAGTTTACCCTTAATCAGAATAATTTGAATAAATATTTGTTGATAAAAAATATATATATTGATTGAATTTTAGAAAAGTTTGTCAAATAAAAAAAATTGCGGTTTGTTTTCTAGAACAAACTTTAGATAATAAATTCAGCAAGTCGGATATTCAGTTCTATCCAGACATTTCATAGGATTTTTATTTTGAAAACTAGCTGAAAATTGATAGATTCATGTACATATCTATCAGTGAAGAAGGCAAAAATGATCAGTTATATCAATTTGATAGTTTATTTGTCCCGAAGTGTTAAAACAGTGCTTCTTTTTTCCAAATCGATATGATAAATTAATGAATCGCATAAATATGTAATATAATCCCAATAATCCGCATCCAATTTCCACACAAATGATGATTAAACACATTTCCCTCATGTGAGTGGACTCCCCCCGATGTGGTGCTCCCTCATTTCGTGGTGAATTTCAGGCATCCCATTTACGCGCCAAGCAGGAGACGTTTTTTATGATGATGAAAAATTGACCCAAAACCTTTTTCCAACAGCCCATCCCAAATGATTCCAAAAACTAAACGTTTCCGTTTTTTCTCTCCTTTTCCCCCAACAGTGACATCAGCAGCAACAACATCTCTAGTTTACCAAATAAATCGTTCGACACGCTACCAAATCTGGAGGAGCTGTAAGTATAAATAACCAACTCTGGTCTTGTAGATAGACCATTTCCAAGCGGGGACAAAACTAGTGACAAATTTCCGCCATCAATTAATCAACTCTTTCATTTTGCCGACGGCATCTGGAGATTAATTTGCAAACAAGTTTCGCTCTCTTGCATGGCAGCGGGAAAATCTTTGCAGATAGTTAGGAGGAAAATATATATATTTTTTTTTATGTTTTAGCAATTAAAACTTTCTTGCTGCCCGGCTCGATCCAGGAAAATGTGATTTTGCAAATATCCGTCGATGGTTGGCTCTGGCATCCGACAGGAAAAAACAAACTATCTTTTCATCAGGCTGGCCGACCCTGCGTGGGTGGAAAAAACTTTATCGCTCGAGCATCACGATGGACTAACCGCAACTTGGGGGGAGGAGGGGTGGAGAAGCTGAAGCAAAATAAGATCTTGTAGCGAAGAATTTAGGTTATGAAAACTGTTGCGTGGAGGGGGAAAGCACAGAAGAAGGGTTGTGGTTTGGATCGTTGGAAGTATTTTTCTAATTAAACTTTTACATTGAAGGTTGTGGCAAAAATTGTGTTAAGCCAGGAAATCAAGGCAAGGCTTTTGAGTAATGAGGAAATTAATTGCAAGTTTTTAAAGGATCACTTGAAATGTAAAATGTAGCGCGATTTCGAACATAAATAATTTCATGTTTGTTAAATAATTTATGAGTATGATTTCATTAAAACTTCTCTTATTTCTCTTCCTATGCAGCATCCTCTCCAACAACCAGATCGAACAAATCGACAGCGAAGCCTTCTACGGGCTGTCGAGCCTCAAAAAGCTGGTGCTGCAAAATTGCGCCCTCACGCGAATCCCATCCGATGCCCTGCGCCGGATTCGCACCCTCGCCGCCCTGTGAGTAAACCCACTAAACTTAAGGCTTTCAAATGTTTACCCCTCTAACTAACCCCCCCTTAATTGGGGCCCGCAATTTTCCAGCCACTTGGACAGCAATCTGATTGCCGACGTGGAGAACGTAACCTTTCGTGGGTTCAACTATCTGAAGAGTTTGAGACTGGAAGGCAATCTGCTGCAACGGATCCCGACGGAGGCGTTGATCGGATTGAGATCACTAGAAGCTTTGTGAGTATTGTGGCGCTATTTTACATTTTTAATTAGTTGAAAATCAAAATTAAGCATTATTAAAACTTTCCAATTTTCGTAAATGCTATCAACCTTGAGTAGAGCAAAAAAAAAACAATACATTTTTTGACATTATGTCACATTTAAGTTCGACACCGAGAATAAATTGTTCCTCTGTGACAATCACACGTAACACGTGCCTGATATGACAAATTGAGGGCAAAATTGTTCAGAGCTGCGGTATTTTTTACTACCTAAGCTCAGAGTTATTTCAAAACAAAATTCACAGTCTTTTTAAAGACTACCTGAGTTATTTTCCAAAATTCTAAACAGTCTTTTCAAGACTAACCCCGCCTGAAATTTTGTTGTATTTTACAAACGAAGCCATCTTTTTAAGAGAACTTTGCTTGCAAAATGCGTCAAAACAAAGGTAAACGCAAATCTTCTGAAGATTTGGTCGTTACGTCGGTGAAGCGTTTGAACGCTAAACCGGCTAACGGAAACAGAAAAAGAAAACAGCCTCTTCTGAGGTCTGATTCTGATTCTGAATGTGAGGTCAATCCTCCAATTCCATTGACAAACAGTTTCGGTGTTTTATCCGAAACTGATGACAAGGAACCTTCTCCTCGTACTGAGCCTTCTGCCGTCGAGAAACGAGTAAAGGCTCCGCCAATTGTTGTGACTTCCGTCTCCGATTTGGCCAGCTTTCGAACGCAACTGAAGAATTGCAAGGAAACTTGCAATTTGAAGGTTTCGTTCCAGCTTGGTCGAAGAGGAGAATGTCGCTTGTTGACGGAATCTTTACAAGATCACCAAACTTTTGTTGGTTATTTGAAAAACCACAAGCACAATTTCTACACGTATGAGACCAAGAATGCTCGTCCATTCAAGGCGGTCTTGAAAGGTCTCTCCAACGACTTGTCGGTGGATGAGATCAAAAACGAACTTAAGGTGTTGCTTGGCTTTGCCCCATCCCAAGTAATACCAATGAAGAAAAAATCAAACGGGAATATTTCTCGCTTTGGTTTGACTTCACAATTTTATCTGATTCATTTCAATAGAAATGAAATCAACAATTTGAAACTTTTGGACAAAGTACAGTTTTTGTTCCATGTACGGGTAAAGTGGGAGCATTTTAAGAAACATGGCGGTAATGGCCAGAATCTGACCCAGTGCCGGCGTTGCCAGGCATTCGGTCACGGTACTGATCATTGCGCCATGGTTCCAAAATGCATGGTTTGCGGGGATTCTTCTCACGACAAGGACAATTGTCCCGTGAAAGAAGTCACCCAATTTAAATGTGCAAATTGTGGTGGAAATCACAAATCAAATTTCTGGGATTGCCCCATCAGAAAAAAGGTTTTGGATTCTCGTGCTAAGCATCAGCCGAAATCCAAACCGAAATTTTCTCAAAGTCAGGTTGTACCTGCATCTTTAAATCAAACGTTCGTGCTGTCTCACTCGAACAATGCTAGAAATACCCCTACCGTGGAAAAGTTAGGTAACAACAATGGCATTTCTTATGCTAACGTCGTTTCGGGTTCATCCACGAATTTTAAATCCTCTACCAATCTTTCTGAAATTGGGCAGGTACCTCAAATCTCATTTGAAAATTTTTCTGCTGGCAACGCTTTGGGATCTTCTGATCTCGGCGAAGTTACGTTTGAAAAAATGACTTTTTTGCAAAACTCACTGTTTGGTTTGATTCAAACAATGAGTAATGCTACATCCATGATGGAAGCAATCCAGATTGGATTAAAATTTGCGAATGATGTTGTTCTTACCCTGAAGTTTAATCATGGATCTAAGTAATTCCATCAATATTATGAATTTTAATGCTCGCTCTTTAAAAGCGAAAGAAAATGAATTTTTCAACTTTTTACGAGTTCATAACGTGCATGTTGCTGTTATAACCGAAACATTTTTAAAAACTGGCACTTATTTGAAAAGTGATCCAGATTATAAAGTTATAACTAATAACCGAATGAATCGAAATGGCGGTGGAGTTGCAATAGCTATCCACCGTAGTATGACTTATAGCACGTTACGTGACTTTAAGTTAAAAGTTATTGAAAGTTTGGGCATTGAACTTGAAACTTCGTTTGGGAAAATTATGATTGCAGCTGCATATTTGCCATTCCAATGCACTGGGGAAAATAAAAATTATTTCAAAGGGGATTTGAATAAACTTACTCGGCATAGATCTCGATTTTTGATCATCGGTGATTTTAATGCCAAACACCAATCTTGGAATAATTCAAAAGTAAATTCCAATGGTAAAATTCTGTTCAGAGATTGCACTTCTGGTCTTTATTCGGTTTTATACCCGAATGGGCCAACTTGCTTTTCTTCTGTTAGAAATCCATCAACAATTGATTTGGTGTTGACAAATCAAAGTCAGTATTGTGGTCCTTTAGTGACTCATGCTGATTTTGATTCTGATCATCTTCCAGTAACTTTTTCACTTTCTCATGAAGCAGTTACCAGACCCAATAGTTCTGTGTTTAATTACCACAAAGCTAATTGGGACAGGTATCAGCATCATATTGAGAATAATTTAAATCATGATTTTGTTTTAGAAACCAAAGCTGATATTGATTCAGCCTTGGAATCTTTAACTAATGCAATTTTGGATGCTAGGAATATTGCTATTCCTAAAGTCCAAGTCAAATTTGATTCTCCCATTATTGATGACGATCTTCAGCTTCTGATTCGTCTGAAAAATGTTCGCCGAAGACAGTATCAACGTTCTCGTGATCCTGCACTGAAGCGAATTCAAAAAGATTTGCAAAAGGTTATTGACCACAGATTCACTCTCCTGCGAAATGAAAAGTTCGCAAGAGATGTCGAACAAATTAAACCTTATTCCAAACCTTTTTGGAAACTTTCAAAGGTTCTTAAGAAACCTCAAAAACCCATCCCTTCTTTAAAAGATGGTGATAATATTCTATTAACTAATGGGGAAAAAGCTCAAAAACTTGCTCAGCAGTTTGAGAGTGCTCATAATTTCAACTTGAATGTTTTGAGTCCTATTGAAAATCAAATTTCAATAGAATTTCAGAATATTGTTGAACAAGAATTTTCATCAGATGAAGTTTTTAATACGGATCTGAATGAAATAAAATCTATTATCAAAAAATTTAAAAATATGAAAGCCCCTGGTGAGGATGGCATTTTTTACATTTTAATTAAAAAATTACCAGAAGCAACTTTAAGTTGCTTGGTCAAAATTTTCAACAAATGTTTTGATTTGGCATATTTTCCCAGTAGTTGGAAAAATGCCAAAGTAATTCCGATTTTGAAACCGGATAAAAATCCTGCTGAAGCCTCAAGCTATCGGCCCATTAGTTTGCTTTCATCTATTAGTAAATTATTCGAAAGAATAATTCTTAATAGAATGATGACGCACATTAATGAAAATTCAATTTTCGCTGATGAGCAGTTTGGATTTCGCCTTGGGCATTCAACTACTCATCAGTTGTTGAGAGTTTCAAATTTAATTCGAAGCAACAAATCTGAGGGCTATTCTACTGGCGCTGCTCTTCTAGACATAGAAAAAGCATTTGACAGTGTTTGGCATAAAGGTTTGATTGCGAAATTGAAAAGGTTTAATTTTCCGATTTATATCGTGAAAATTATTCAAAATTATTTGACGGATCGTACTCTGCAGGTATGTTATCAGAATAGCAAATCTGATCAACTACCTGTACGTGCTGGCGTCCCTCAAGGAAGCATTTTGGGTCCAATTTTATACAATATTTTTACTTCTGACTTGCCTGATTTGCCCCCAGGATGTCAGAAATCACTTTTTGCTGATGACACAAGCATCTCCGCCAAAGGCAGAAGCCTTCGTGTCATCACAAGAAGATTACAAAAAAGCTTGGATATTTTCAATTCTTATTTGAAAGAATGGAAAATTACTCCAAATGCTGCAAAAACTCAACTTATTATTTTCCCTCACAAACCAAGGGCTGATTTTCTTAAACCAAAAAGTCATCACATTATAAAGATGAATGAGGTAAATTTAAAGTGGGAGGATCAAGTGAAATATCTTGGACTTGCTTTTGACAAAAACCTTACTTACAAGGATCACATTGAAAGTATCCAGGTTAAATGTAACAAATATATTAAATGTTTGTATCCACTTATAAACAGGAATTCTAGACTTTGTCTCAAGAATAAACTGTTAATTTATAAACAAATTTTCAGACCTGCCATGCTTTATGCTGTGCCGATCTGGACAAGCTGTTGCTTAACCAGGAAGAAAAAACTTCAGAGGATTCAGAACAAAATTCTGAAAATGATTCTGAAACTTCCTCCCTGGTTCAGCACCAGTGAACTTCATCAATTAGCCGAAGTTGACACTTTGGACATTATGTCCAATAAGATAATTGATGCATTTCGACAAAAATCATTGCAGTCTTCAGCTGCATTGATCCGCTCTTTATATAGTTTATAAGTTAGTTTTAAGGTATCCCTTTTCCCTTTTGTACATGTAGGACCTCCTACATTTGAAATCACTGAATAGCGAAAGCTACAATATTTCATGAATAAATGAAAGTTGCTTGTATTTAAAATTGAGGTGAAAAGTCATCGTTTGTGATTGGACACTCAATAATATTTTAACTGAATGAATGTACATGGAAAAGAAATTTGAATAAATATAAATTTAAAAAAAAAAAAGGGCAAAATTGTTTGCTATTTGTTCTGCTCAAATGTTTCGCAATTGGCAAACTGCCAGCAAAGATGGTTTCTAGAGCATAAAGTGCAATAAACCATGTATCACATAACATATCAGGTTCTGCCTTTTGTTAAACTGATAACTTCCCGACACTTTTGAGTAATGGATTTTTTTCTGTTTTTCTTTTCAGAAATTTAGGAAGTAATTTATTAACTACTATTAAGGCAGGAGATTTTCCACTTTTGGAGAATCTTCATATTTTGTAAGTATTATTAAACAACTGAAAATAACATTGCTATGAATCTTTACTTATTTCCTCCTTTCTTTATTTGCAGATTAGTGAAGAGAAATCAAATAAGTGAAATCACTTCCGGTGCTTTAACCAATTTAACTCGTTTAAAAGTTTTGTAAGTATCGTTTCCCCAGCTATCGAACCCACATGAGTGTAGCTCGTGAGAAAGTTCAGGAACAGTGGTTCTCAACTAAGTTTTAGAAAAAGTTGAGTAATCAAATGAATAAAAATCGATTTAAAATAAATATTTTAAGTTTAAAAAAGGGATCTGTTACAAAGTTTGCCATTAAACATGTAATTTAGTTTTTTGAAAAAAAAATTAAAAAAAAACGAAAAAAGGTTTTTATTTACAAACCACTTGAAAACGCTTTCGCTCCAACTTGGTGTCTATGGAAGAAAAGTGGGAAATTGTCCGCTTTTTCGAATGGTAATGGCAAAATTTGAATCAAAGGGTGTATTCAGCCTGATTTTCGAAGAAAATTTGAATTTTGGCTGTTTTTTGATCGAAAATGAAAGTTTCGGCTTTTGGAAATATTTTCATTGAAAAGAGCGCACGATTTTCGTTAAAACATACTTTCGATCGATTTTTTGAACATCTGCTTCGAAAGATATGATTTTTTAAATTTAAGTGTAATTACCAATAATTTAAAACTAAAAGAATTCCTAAAATTCAAATGCCATTGTGAATTACTAAACTGAGTGCACAGGAGTTGTTGATTTGAGTAGGACAAACGATCCAACAAGTTTTATTAAGATCGGAAATGGTCCGGTTCAAAATCGCATTTTTATGGTCGGTTTCGCGTGGAAACCGTCTTTTATGACCATAAATTTTTCATGCCAGTTTTTTTGTCAAATCATCAATCGTTAAATTTTCAAACTTTTTTTTTTATTTCTTCGGCAATTTCATTATAAATAGAATAAACCGCAAAAAAGTACTCAGATCGAGCTCAAAATTTGTCTCTGCCAAAATATTTAATTAAATAACGTCATGATTCGAAATCCGGACACTTAGTAGCACATCATTTTTATTATAGCTGGCAAAAATCATGTAATAAGTTAGAAATGTAGAAATATCATCAGGATGTAGTATAAACAGTCAATATAAAGAGAATGTATGCAAAATATGTCTTTTCTAACCATTTTGCCTCAGAATTTCGAAATTAAAATGACTTGTTGTGCTTCGAATCCCGGACACTGATAAAAGTTGATTCGAATTCCGGACACTCGATTTTCCTTGGGCATGAGTAAGGACCTGGACGCCGTTAGCAATTTTGGCTTTAAAATAAATTTCGTGATAATATCACTTCCCCCCAACCAACATTTTTGCCATGCGAAGCGGGCCTCGACGCTGTGTCTAGGTTTAATTCCTAGCTAGGAGCCATCAGTGTCTTAAGAGGTGGTCCCAAGGCCGAGTAGGAGTTCATGAAGCAAATTAGTCGTCTCCCACCCCTTTTAAATTGAAAAATGAACTCTGAAACCAGCGCTTACTCACAACAGAAACAGAGGCCTCTTCTAGGCATTGTAGGATTGAATAGATTTTGAAATTTATTTGAAAAAATGTTACGTGCATAAATTTGAAACATCCATTTCAGTAATAATATAAAGCATTTTGATATGTCAAAATTTCCATAGAGTCTCGATCAATCAATAGTGCGATGATATCGGACAAAATTCGTTAATCTGTTGAACTAACGGTTTTCGGATTATGGTTGTATCGATCATTGTTGCGAATCGAGGATCTTCTGGAGCCTTGACGATCAAATGAAGCCTAACATTTCAAAGGACACGTGGGTTTTGTGAACAGGAGTGTGTCTCCTTCACTAAAATGACAGTTTACATAAGGTATGATAGAGATGCACTCTTGTTTGCAAAGCTCTATGCCCTAAGGAAATGACAGTTCAGACAGTTTAGTTTAGGTTGTTGATTAAAGTTAGTTAGTTTTCCGTAGATAAATAATTGGACTTAAATGATTAGTTGATTTGGTCGAAGTGTAATATTTCATTGGTAGATCTGTTTCTAGTTGTAATGTACGACAAGACTACTGACGGACGCGACAGGTCGGCAGTTAGTTTTCATCTTTTGTTCTCTAGTATTTTTTTATTTCCTTTAAATTTGGAATACATCATAGGTTTCTTTTGTATAGATCTCCGATTAGTTACATTTTCTTATTTAATTAACTAATAATTTAATTTATTCCGGGCCATTTTACTTTGAATCACAATTTCAGATTTTCTTCATTCAGTGTTAAACTTAGATTAACGAAATTGCTCAAGTCATCCAAGTTCTTACTACTCACACCAACACTAATTTTCTTTCACCTTCCCCCTCCGGATCCCCTATATCTTCCGGTGTTGTTCATTTTGTATGCAATGCTAGTTCGGCCACTACCCTTTTTTCCACAAGAAACCGAACTAGGACTGACTTGAGGCCGCGCCCCCTCCTTGCTCCGTAAAACGAAACGAAAACAAAGATACTGCTGTCCTTTTTTTCTGTTCTTTTCGAACCAGTTCCAGATCAGTCGAGAAATAAAACCAGAACAACCAAAGAAAGCAGCATACACCAGAAGGAAGGAAGACGAACACTAAAAGGACGATGAAAAACTACAGCGTCTGCGTGATGCTCCGGATGCGGCTGTAAGCGATTGAAACTTCAACCTGGGGATCGCCAAGGCATATAGGCCATCAAGCAATTGCAGCTCCCTCAAAAAGTGCCTTTTTCCAGCGAACGGTAAGATGGGTACTACCCAAGGTATTACCCATCATCAGGTATGTGACTTTAGTTGTCTTTATTATTTATAGTCGGCTCACTGGTTGTCAATATCTCTATGTCTTCCCCCTTCTGTAGAAGATTTATTTAGTTCTTACATTTCATATTTCGATGCTTTCTATTTTCCAACTTTTCTCTATTTTGACGGTCTATCTGATTTTATTTCAACTTTCTTTTTGTTAATATGATCTCAAAATGACGATCATATATTGCTTAGATATTCTAATTGAATCGGCTTTAGGATTCTTTTTTTATCTGTCTCGATGGTCCCATAGTTATTGACAACCAGACAACTCTTTATATTTTTCCTAACTTTACAGGTTATATATACAGTAATTTCCATTAAAAAAAGTTTTTCTGGCATTTTCCCTTAAAATTAATTTTGCGTTTATTGCTTTGTTGGAATAGTCAAGTTGTCAATCAGTAAAAGTCCGTTAGCGTAGGGAAAATGTACTTTGTTTGCACGTGCTACTTGATCCTGGTTTTGGGAGTTTTAACAGTTTTACTTTAAACAGTTAGAACCTTCAAAACTAGTTTTGGGGGGCTCTTGCGGACGGTGTTTTTATGACACTGTGGGGAGCGGCGATAGAGAACGAAATATCAAATTAGAATATTTACAACAACACACACTCTCACATACACAATCTCATTATAACCTACCCAATCATGTCCTCTTTCCCCGCTCCCCATGGGGTGTAAGTGGCACTTCACAGGCTAACACATTCATTACCTTTCCTTGACACAACCGGACTTGGACTGACTTGATCCTAGCTGTCCCACCTCGCTCCGCAAAAAAAAAAATTCCGGACACTCGATTTTACTTATGAATCGCACAAATTTGGGCCGAAATTTTAGTGAATGGCATTGTTTAGGTCTCAAATAAGATGTTAACATCAAAACAATTGATATTTTGTATAAATAATTGCTAGAATTTGAGGAAATCAGAAACAAACATTTTTGCTTTGCCGTCCCGGTGCTTCGGACGCTTTTGAAATATTTCAGCTGAAATGTTTCACAGTTTTGGCAATCACATGATTTAATTTAATTTAATTATTTTAGCATTGGTCACAGCGTCCAAACATGTTTGAAATGAAAGTTGATGTTAAAATTCATAAATAACATAGTTTAGAAAATAATTATGTAAACTTACATCCACATAATTGATAAAACAAGATGAAGTGTCTGGGTTTCGAAGCGTCCGGGAATTCGAATCATGACGTTAGTATTTTTGTTAAGACCTACGCCGTGCTTGGGTGGTCCCAAAAATGGCAATTTTAGTAAATTGTTGCTAAAACCTCATTTTTCTAAAAATCATATCTCCGAACCGTTTCAACCAATTTGAGCTCCTTTGGACGCAAGTGAATGGTTATTAGTTGAGCTTTTAAGAAAAAATAGTTTAATGTCCTACAAATCAAGGCTAAAATTTGAAAAACTAGCATGAAAACTTAAAAAAGGAAATCTGTTATCCTGCAGGACGCCAATTTTGGAAAAAAATGTTTTATTTAAAAAAAGCCTTAATCTCGAATTTATAAAAACAAAATCAAAGAAAAATGAACAATTTTCTGTGACTTCACTAAAAAAGTATAAATGTTTATTTTTCTTGAAAATTGAAACAAAAAAATAAGCATAAAGTAATTGCTTCCTTTGATTTTACATTTCATTATGGATTTGTAGCAATCAGATTGGTTGCATAGTCTCCTTCTGTATTGTTTTAAAAGTTGCATATTACGGTTTTGCCTACCTCACCTTACTGAGGAAAGGCTATCAAACCACTCGGAAAATAAACATATTAATTTGACCTCGTAGACCCACCTTCACGTATACATATCGACTCAGAATCATGTTCTGAGTAAATGTCTGTGTGGATGTGTGTAGGTGGGTTAACAAAAAATTGTCACTCGATTATCTCTGGACTGGATGAACGGATTTTGACCGTATTAGTCTCATTCGATCAGTCTTGGGGTCCCATAGGTCTCTATTTAAAATCAGCAAGTTTAGTTAAGTACTTCAAAAGTTATGCTAAAAAAACGATTTTGGCGTATGTCCGGAAGATTGTAAAAAGGGTGTTTTTTGCAAGAAACCCTATCAAGTTATACATTTTCAGAAAAGTATTTAAAATACTTTTCCAATGAGCCGAAAACATTGAAGAACTGACAATCCTTTCAAAAGTTATTAGCACTTAAGTGTTATTTATACACTTTTTGGAGGCCGGATCTCAGATATTTCAATGAAAATGATGTCCGGGTCTATAATGCAACCCATCGTTACACCCAAAACTGGCAGCGCTAGTCCGAGAGAATGATGGTCTCGAGTCGAGAGAATAGTGGTACCATTCACGGACGCAGAGAACACAGCTCGAGATGGGCGATAGAACTATTCTCTCGAGGTTCATTTGCAAAAAAAGTTCATCCGTCGAACAAAAAACCAAAAGTGTCGACAACGGGAATCGAACCAGAGACCTTTGACAAACCAATCCAATGACTTAGCTGCCTCGGCCACCACAGCTTGGTGACCATGGAGAAGTCAGAAGTCGATGTATGACACTTGTTGGAGATTTATTGATTCAACTAACGAATGAACTCATTTGTTATGATGGTGTGAGTTGGTACCATTATTCTATCGATTTTGGCACTGAGCCCTCAATAAATTTTGAGAGAACGATTATCTCGACTCTGAATTTTGGGTGTAGTAAGATAATCGAAAGACCTTTCAAATGAGCCTAAAACATCGAAGATCTGACAACCCTATCAAAAGTTATTAGCATTAAGTGTTATTTATACACTTTTTGCGAATAGGTTGTTTTTATCAGAACTTGCCGATTAGCCAGGAATATTGAAGTTCTGCGAACCCTATCAAAAGAAATGAGCAATAAAGTTAATTTGTTAGACATGTTTAGGTGGATTAAGTAACGTTTTATTTCAAATTCCAATTTTCAATCGATTTCAATGTATTGTATGTTTTGGCAAATGTTTATTTCCCTTTTGTTTTTAGAAAAAAATAAAACGTACTGCAAAAAAAAGCTTTAAATTCAATATATGCTGGCATAACATTTTACAGAACATTTAAAACATTAAAGAAGAAAACTCAAACTGGAGAAAGAAATTTACCACAGTTGTTTATTTTAAAATTAACTATTTTTTAATTAGGCCGTTGCAAATATTTTTTATAGACATTAAAGGTTGAAATTGTTGTTGTTGAATAGAGCGTTGCTATAGATCCAAGTTTTGTATTGTTTAAACATGCTTAAAATCGCTTGTACTTCAGGTTGCAGTTTTTCAAGCTATAACAATTTAAATTTGAGAAAATATTGTTCCACAATTTCAAAACTATTATGTTTTGGGAACTCTGTTGACGAATGATTTTATAATTTGCTTTGAAATTTAAAGTGATTTTCATATGTTTCTGGTTAAAAAAATATGACTTCATAAAAAGTTTCTTTTATGAAGCTTTACTGGGAAAAAGTTTGAAAATTATTTAAAATCAAATAAAACAGTTATGTTATTTAATATGATATGTTTCATATTGATCTCATTTAATTGGTTGTGTTATCTTAGTTACTAATCTGTTTAAATATTAAATGTAACAAACCCACAACAATATCGTTACTTTTAACAAAACCAAAAACCAAATGAGAACCACTGGTCCTAGAACTGGGAAAACTCAAAGTTTTTCCTCATTTCCTTCTCTCAGCAGAAAGCCGGCACAAAACCCTAACCTAACCCAGGCGTATCCTGTTCTCATGTACGGCTAAATGCGCAATAAAAGTGTGCTGGAATCGAGCGCGCCTGCATTAAGGCACCCAATATGATGGCATACTTCTGCATGGGTTTCTCGCTTTCTGCCGAGAGCATAACAGGGGGAAAAAAAATCTAATGCGATTAAAAGTTTGTGTTTTTCCACCGACCTTCGGCTCCCTCCCCCGGGGGGTTGGGGAAAACTTCCGGGTTTTCCCCGATTCGTGTGGTGTGAAAGCTTTTCTCACCTTCTCTAACGATGTTTGTGTATGTTTTATTCTTCTTTCTTTCTTTTTTTGGAATCATACCACCACCCCGCACATTCGACAGAGAGTTAGATGATAATGTGTTAAGTTCAGTGCCTGTTGGCTTAGAGAATCTCGTGATGCTGCAAGAACTGTAAGTATTGGCGTGGGAGCGAGCTTTTTTTTCTTTTCCAGGAAGAATAGCGATGGTTTCCGGTTGATTGATTTAATATTTATAGCGAGTGGTTTTATTGACGAGCGATATTGGGGAAAGTTTTCTTGGAGAATTATTATTCATGAAGCGGATATTATACTTATTGTTCGATTGATGGGAACAATAAAAACTGTGAATGGTGCAATGGACCGAATGAGGCTTATTTATCGAAATATTTTTTCTGATCATTTAGTTAATATCCAAGCACTGTTATGCAATTTTTGATTTTTAAATACATGTATTTTTTTTTTATTTTTAAGTTTGCTATAATATGAAATGATGCAATTTTCCATTTAAGTTGAATTAAACTCTTTTTATATGGCCTTCTTCCGAAGATCACATTAACTTATTTCAGTCACGTCCAGTAATACTTATATTGCTCAACAATGCCAACATTCTAAGCACAAACTTTATTGCGGCTGATTGGGCATTTTCGAACTTTAAAATTCACCCTTCGTCTGCAAAAGATAAACATCTTCACGTTTCGTCAAAACAAGAAAAAACACTGTTTTTCCTCCAATAAACTACCAAAACGACCACGACTTCCTGCCGACGTCGTTCCGGCAAAGCTTCCTTCCCTCATTAGAATGGAAACATTGTTGCGCTTTTCAGCCTCATTTTGCCCCTGCCAGCGGCAAAGTTCAAAGAGTTGAAGAAAATGCCAAGAAAGGGAAGATGTGCCACATATTTTTTTTCTGTCCTGTCGGGAACCTGCCGACGTCGCCATCCGGGGATAGCTTCGGTACAATTAAATTTAATTTATGTGAAATTTATGCCACCACCCGCCATCGGATGGCCACGGATGTTGGCCCACAAACGGAGTTTGGTGGCCTCTTACGAATGGTTCCAGCGCTGTAAAGGGGAGAAACTACCAAGTCACTGTTTTGTAGTTCTGTTCTCTGCTCTAGCAGAGTTGATTTCGGCAGTAAAGGTTTGCTCCGTTTTTGCTTGGTTGAAGGAAATCCTTGGCTGAAGTTGGCACAGTGGGAAAATCCGCTTCAGTTTCTGTCTCAATTCCAGTCTCATTTTCAGTCTCAATTTTTATCTCAACTTCTGTCTCAATTTCAGTCTCAGTTTAAGTCTCAGTTTCTGTCTCAGTTTCTGTCTCAATTTCAGTCTCAGTTTTAGTCTCAATTTCTGTCTCAATTTCTGTCTCAGTTTCTGTTTCAGTTTCAGCCTCAGTTTCTGTCTTAGTTTCTGTCTCAGTTTTAGTCTCAGTTTCTGTCGTAATTTCAGTCTCAGTTTCTGTCATAGTTTCTGTCTCAGTTTCAGTCTCAGTTTTAATCTCAGTTTCTGTTTCAGTTTAAGTCTCAATTTCAGTCTCAATTTCAGTCTAAATTTCTGTCTCAGTTTCTGTCTCAGTTTCTGCTCAGTTTTAGTCTCAGTTTCTGTTTCAGTTCCAGTCTCAGTTTTAGTCTCAGTTTCTGTCTCAATTTCAGTCTCAGTTTTAGTCTCAGTTTCTGTCTCAGTTTTGATCTCAGTTTTAGTCTTAATTTCTGTCTTAGTTTCTGTCTCAGTTTCTTTCTCAGTTTCTGTCTCAGTTTCAGTCTCAGTTTAAGTCTCAGTTTCAGCCTCAGTTTCTGTCTCAGTTTCTGTTTCAGTTCCAGTCTCAGTTTTAGTCTCAATTTCTGTCTCAGTTTCAGTCTCAGTTTTAGTCTCAGTTTCTGTCTCAATTTCAGTCTCAATTTAAGTCTCAATTTCAGTCTCAATTCAGTCTCAATTTCAGTCTCAATTTCCGTCTCATTTACTGTCTCAATTTCAGTCTCAGTTTTAGTCTCAGTTTCTGTCTCAGTTTCTTTTTCAGTTTAAGTCTCAATTTCAGTTTCAATTTCAGTCTCAATTTCTGTCTCAGTTTCTGTCTCAATTTCAGTCTCAGTTTTAGTCTCAGTTTCTGTCTCAGTTTCTGTCTCAGTTTCTGTCTCAGTTTCTGTCTCAGTTTAAGTCTCAGTTTCTGTCTCAATTCCAGTCTCAGTTTTAGTCTCAGTTTCTGTCTCAGTTTCTGTCTCAGTCTCAATATCAGTTTCTATCTCAGTTTTAGTCACAGTTTCTGTCTCAATTTCAGTCTATGTTTCTGTCTCAGTTTCTGTCTCAGTCTCAATGTCAGTTTCAGTCTCAGTTTAAGTCTCAGTTTCAGTCTCAGTTTCTGTCTCAGTTTTAATATCAGTTTCTGTCTCAGTTTTAGTCTCAGTTTGTGTCTCAATTTGTGTCTCAGTTTTTGTCTCAGTTTCAGTCTCAGTTTTTGTCTCAGTTTCTGTTTCAGTTTCTGTTTCAGTTTCAGTCTTAGTTTCTGTCTCAGTTTCTGTCTCAGTTTTTGTCTCAGTTTCTGTCTCAGTTTCTGTCTCAGTTTCTGTCTCAGTTTCTGTCTCAGTTTCAGTCTTAGTTTCTGTCTCAGTTTCTGTCTCAGTATCAGCCTCAGTTTCTTTCTCAGTTTCTGTCTAAGTTTCAATTAAGTCCACAGTTCACCTCATCCAGCGGATCTAGCAATCGGAAGCGCTGGACAGGCGGAATAGTTTGGACAGAAGTTCTCATTCATTATTCATAAGCTTTCCCTTCCCGTTTCCACCACTCGTCTAACGTTCCGTGAGGGCTAGACGCGCGCCTTACTGGGAGATTTATCTTCCGGCTTTGTTAAACTTAACTCGCTCCAGATATAAATGTACCCAAGAGAAGAAAAACGCTCCATCAGCCACTTTGAGACAATAGCAGATTATAGAGTCACTCTCCATTGAAACTTGCTAACTTTGTATCCTTTTTCCCCTTGTGTTTTCTTTTTTTCTTTTAACCACCACAGGTCAGCATCCGGCAACCGCATCCGATGGATCTCGAAGGATGATTTCCCGAAAAGTCTAGTCACATTGGAGCTCAGGTCCAACCCGCTGGTTGGCATCAAGCCAGGCGCGCTGCAGAACATGCCCCGGCTCCGGAAGTTGTAAGTGCATGCATAAAACATATCCTGCCAATTCCGCGATAAATTAGCCTATTTGTCCAGACACTGGAAAGTGGTGCGATGATATTCATGTTTTGGCATTTGTTTTCTCATCTTCATCTTTTTTTTGTTTTGGTTAGAATTCTTTCGGACGTCCGGGGACTCCAGGAACTACCTCCGCTGGATGGCTGCACTTCGCTGGAAGTGCTGCGGATCGATCGAGCTAACCTAACCAAACTACCTGACCATATGTGTAAGACTTCGCCGCGCTTAAGGAGTTTGTGAGTATTGGTGGAAAATTATTTACTTGATATCTTGGAATAAACGAAACAAAAACTGTTCAACTCTTCATTTTTCTTTTCATCTTCTTGCCAGAGACTTGAAATCCAATAGATTGAAAAGCATTCCAAATGTGACAAACTGCCGTGATTTAAGAGTGTTGTAAGTATCACATTTTATACGGGTAATTCTCCGCCAACTCACACAGCAGTTGCCCCGACCCCTCTTCGATTTGCGTGAAACTTTGTCCTAAGGGGTAACTTTTGTCCCTGATCACGAATCCGAGGTCCGTTTTTTGATATCTCGTGACGGAGGGGCGGTACGACCCCTTCCATTTTTGCACATGCGAAAAAAGAGGTGTTTTTCAATAATTTGCAGCCTGAAACGGTGATGAGATAGAAATTTGGTGTCAAAGGAACTTTTATGTAAAATTAGACGCCCGATTTGATGGCGTAATCAGAATTCCGAAAAAACGTATTTTTCATCGAAAAAAACACTAAAAAAGTTTTAAAAATTCTCCCATTTTCCGTTACTCGACTGTAAAAAATTTTGGAACATGTCATTTTATGGGAAATTTAATGTACTTTTCGAATCTACATTGTCCCAGAAGGGTCATTTTTTCATTTAGAACAAAATTTTTCATTTTAAAATTTCGTGTTTTTTCTAACTTTGCAGGGTTATTTTTTAGAGTGTAACAATGTTCTACAAAGTTGTAGAGCAGACAATTACAAAAATTTTGATATATATACATAAGGGGTTTGCTTATAAACATCACAAGTTATCACGATTTTACGAAAAAAAGTTTGCTATAATATGAAATGATGCAATTTTCCATTTAAGTTGAATTAAACTCTTTTTATATGGCCTTCTTCCGAAGATCACATTAACTTATTTCAGTCACGTCCAGTAATACTTATATTGCTCAACAAATCCTACAAACTTGCTAAGCACAAACTTTATTGCGGCTGATTGGGCATTTTCGAACTTTAAAATTCACCCTTCGTCTGCAAAAGATAAACATCTTCACGTTTCGTCAAAACAAGAAAAAAGAGAAGAAAAAAACACAGTTTTTCCTCCAATAAACTACCAAAACGACCACGACTTCCTGCCGACGTCGTTCCGGCAAAGCTTCCTTCCCTCATTAGAATGGAAACATTGTTGCGCTTTCAGCCGCCTTATTTTCCTGCCAGCGGCAAAGTTCAAAGAGTTGAAGAAAATGCCAAGAAAGGGAAGATGTGCCACATATTTTTTTTCTGTCCTGTCGGGAACCTGCCGACGTCGCCATCCGGGGAAAAAGTTTTAAAAAAGTTGGTCGTCATCGATCATGGCCGTTCATGGTCACCCGCGACAGACACGGACGACGAAACAAAGAGAAACGCAAAAAGTAACTTTTTCAAAACTTTTTTTCGTAAAATCGCGATAACTTGTGATGTTTATAAGCAAACCCCTTATGTCTATATATCAAAATTTTTGTAATTGTCTGCTCTACAACTTTGCAGAACATTGTTACACTCTAAAAAATAACCCTGCAAAGTTAGAAAAAACACGAAATTTTAAAATGAAAAATTTTGTTCTAAATGAAAAAATGACCCTTCTGGGACAATGTAGATTCGAAAAGTACATTAAATTTCCCATAAAATGACATGTTCCAAAATTTTTTACAGTCGAGTAACGGAAAATGGGAGAATTTTTAAAACTTTTTTATTGTTTTTTTCGATGAAAAATACGTTTTTTCGGAATTCTGAGTACGTCATCAAATCGGGCGTCTAATTTTACATAAAAGTCCCTTTGATGCCAAATTTCTATCTCATCACCGTTTCAGGCTGCAAATTATTGAAAAACACCTCTTTTTTCGCATGTGCAAAAATGGAAGGGGTCGTACCGCCCCTCCGTCACGAGATATCAAAAAACGGACCTCGGATTCGTGATCAGGGACAAAAGTTACCCCTTAGGACAAAGTTTCACGCAAATCGAAGAGGGGTCGGGGCAACTTTTTCCGATTTCGTGTGAGTTGGTAGAGAATTACCC